>NW_007729240.1:93612-140767 GCF_000696425.1 Galeopterus variegatus | reverse complement strand
AAGAGCACATAAGTTCGATTGTCATGAATTTTTGACTGTTTGTTACAAGTGAATATATATATATATAATTCTTTATTTTTTAAAATATTGCCTAATTATCAAATTATTTTCCTAGTTTTCTTTTGGATCATATTTTTTTTATTTGGCTTGTTAATTTTCATCCATTTTTATGTCTTTTGGTTTTTATGGGTATTTCCTATAGGTAAAATATTGCTAAATAGTTTTTTAATAGCTTCTGCGAAAGTTTTTCTTGCTGAGTTTAACCCATCCACATTTGCTTTACTTCCTTATATTTAGATTTATGTTAGCCATCTTATTTCCTAATTTCTTTTTACCATATTGTGCTAGCTTCCACTGGGTAAATTTACCTTTCTTCTATATTGTGAAATGCACACTCTATATGATTATTTTTCTGGTTGTTATCCTTAGCTTACTAGTTCTAATACTTCGATTTAAATTTTTTGTACCAATTTCTTAAGTATATCAACATCTATAGCTTCCCTTCAAACAAGATATGTCATTGAAGGAACTTCCAATTCACTCTCTGTGATTCTCTCCCTTTGACTCATGTTATAATTTTGTCCTACTTTTTATTATTTTTTTTTCTTGCTGTGAATTTCTTCCAAAGTTGTTCCTTAAAAGGGTCTTCTTGTATTTTATAAATCACGTGCCTAAAAATTTCTTTATTTTCTCTTCTACATATTATTATGTAGAAATAGCTTATTTAGTTATAAAATTCTAAGTTCTAATTTCTTATTAGAGGCTGGCTGGTTAGCTCAGTTGATTAGAGTGCCACCTTGAAACACCAAGGTCAAGAGTTCAGATCCCATATCGGCCAGCTACCCAAAAAAAAAAAAATTCATATTCTTTGCACGTTGAAAATATGGTTTAATTGTTTTCTTGGATTATATCTTTCTTGTGTGATGATATATGAAGTCATATCGAATTTTTTTATTTTCTTAGTTAACTATGTTTTCCCTCTGGAAAACATTAGAATTTTTTTTTAAGTCTCTAAATTTCACTCTAATATATTAACCCATTCTACTGAGGAGAAACATTAAGATTTTTTCTAGTTTATGTGTATTATAAACAATGCTACCTTGGAGACTAATGTTCATGTCTCCTATTGCATGTATACAAGTTTTTCTAAGGCTTATGCTGGGAATATGAATTCTAACCTCCATTACATAATGCCAAATTGTTTCTTAATGTGATTATACAAATTTATATAAGAGCTCCTAGTATTCCACATCACAATATGACTTATCAGAACTTTAAATTTTGCTAATGAAATTGTTGAATTGTTTTCATATTTTTTGTTAACCATTTGTGTTTGCTATTCTGTGAAATGCCTTTTCATATCACTTGCCCATTTTTCTATTAAAATTTTTAATCGATTCATAGACATTTTTATGCATTCTTGCAACTAATTTTTTGTAAATTTTGAGGTTTGCAAATATCTTCTTACAGTTTTTGTCTTCTTTTTATTCTCTTTGTTGTATCTTGAACTTTATTTTATGTTTTGTAATTTATACGTTTTGGCTAAAAGTTTCTTTTTTACCTTAATGCTTTAAAAGATCTTCTCTCAGGTATTTTTTTCCCAAATGTTCTAAATAGTTTGTCTTTATTGAAATAATTCTTCTTCTTGCTATAGGCATACAATGCCATCTACTCATATATTGAATTTCAATACGTGTGAGTTCACACCTGGACTGTTTTTTCTATTTCATTGATTATTTTCTGTACTGTAGCACCAATACTACAGTATTTTAATAGCTTCTGCTTTACAATAAGTCTTGATTTATGATAGGATATCTACCCCAACCTTTCTTTCTTCAAAAATATTGAAGCAATCTAACTGGCAAAGATGCACCCATGTTCTATGGGAAAGCATAAGGGCACAAATAAAAAAATTTTCAAGGACTTATGTGCTTGGCTTCTCAGCAAACAACTCCCAACATACACACACACACACACACACACATACACACACATACACACACCTATTAACATTTGCCCCAGGGATGTGGTACAGTTCCCACATATTTTAGATGAGAATCTACATAGTTTGATACCCTACTGAATAGTCATTATTGTTTTGCCTATTCCACAGATGAGAAAACTGAAGTTATTTGATTTTAAGGAACTTGACCAACTAGGTTATAAGTTTATTGGATATATCTTTGCATACTTCAGGATATTCAACATTACTTGCCTATAAAGAACAAAAAAAAATGTGATCATCGATTTATTATCTTCTAAAAGAAATTTATTATTATGGATGACAGAATTTACTGTGGAGAGGCAATCAACAAAACATTCCTACTATTTTGACAGATAGTCATTAGCAAACATCAAATAGAAGCATCCTCTGTTACCTAGTTTGGTCATATAGAGTTAGAAATTGTCAAAATTTTGTATTAATTGTCTTTTAGACAAGAGCTGAGATTTGGCCAGCTCATATATATATATATAGTAACTGTCATTATCATCATGTGCAATCCATTACAAATCAATAGTAAAACATGTGGAGGAGGTTGTCAAGCACTTCCATAGTTTACTACATATGTTTGAGAAGCTTGTTCTTTAGTTTGAAGCTGCAACCATGCACTATCTTCAACAAACTGTTCTGCGTCATATTCTAAGTGATTATTCTTCTTGAAAAACATATCTTATGTCTGATTATCACATGCCTATTTGTGTTCTCTGCCCTTGCTTTTAGCTAGAAAGGCATTTAGAAATACTTCATGTGAAGTTGTACTTACATATTTTTAAAAATATCTTTCCCATACCTCTTGGGCAAAGCAATATAGTCAAGTAAAATGGTGAAAGTACACTCATTGCAGATAAACCCCTTCAAAAATTTCCCTGAAGCAGCAGTTGTAAGTGGGCTTGAGAGAATTCCTTACTGCAGAATCTCTAGTGCCTCAGATTTCAGTAAAATAACTGGTATAGAGTTTATAAGACCAGCAAAATGTCAGAAACCCCAACATCAAAATTCCACTGGCATACTATAGGCCAAGTTGCATTAGAATGTGTTTCTACTAAAACATATAGTGTGGAATTAAGTGTGATTGCAAGAGTTACTCAACTACCTACTCTTCATATGAATACATATCTAATTCAGATTCCTTTACCCAATATGACCTTAATAAGAATTTTATAATGGGTGAAATGATTATTACATACTCTAATTCAAGCAAGTGCATATATTTCAGATTATTCGAGAACAAACATTTGGCTCTTGATTTCCCTTACCTGATCACAGTCTAATGACTGAATTTTTAAAAATTTTTTTGTCACTTTTATTAAGGCTCCTGACAGAGTGGGTCAGACAACACAAATTTGTTCTTTTCTATTAGTATATTTCAGCACCTAGGCCAGATTCCTTTACAATCCTTACTATTAATTAATATTACCATCATTCTACTTAAACACATGACAGCACACTTATTTCATTATATAACCACATGCATCTTCCTAATTTTATCATATACCCTGAATCACCTATTTCTAGACAAAATAAGAATCTCCCCAAAAGACAAAATTTTCTTACATCACTGTTGACATTAGCCCAACACACACAACTAAATGAATGCAGATACATGAGAAATAAACATATCCAGAAAAGATCAATTAGTCTATTCATATACAAAATAATGTTGTTGATGATAATGACAAAAATAATAATAATTTTATGTAATCTTGTTTGTCTAATTTTTGCTTTTATTTTGCTTTTGGGGTCATGTCCAAAAAATCATTGTTCAGATCAGTGTTGTGGAACTTTCCCCCATGCTTTCTTCCAGTAATTTTATGGTTTCAGGTCTTACTACTAAAAAGATTCTGCACAGCAAAGAAAACAATTAATAGAGTGAAGACACAACTGATAAACTTGTAGAAAATATTTGCAAATCATATATCTGATAAGGAATTAATATTCAAAATATAAGGAACTCAATAGCAAGAAAACAAATGACCCAAATAAAAAATGGACAAGAAATCTAAATAGACATTTCTCAAAAGACATACAAATGGTCAAGGGGTATATGAAAAATGCTCAACATCACCAGTCATTAGGGAAATGTAAATTAAAACCACAGTGAGATATCTCTTCACTCTTGTTCCAATGACTATTATCAAAAAGACAAAAGGGAAGTGTGGGTGACTCTGCAGAGTCCTTGTACACTGTTGGTGGGAATGTAAATCGGCACAGCCTCTATAGAAAACTGTATGGAGGTTCCTCAAAAAACTAAAAATAGAAGTACCATATGATTCAGAAATCCCACTCCTGAGTATATACCCAAAGGTTTTGAAATCAGTACACTGAGGAGATATCTGCACTTGCACATTCGTTGCAGCACGATTCACAACAGCCAAGACATTGAATCAACCTAAGTATCCATCAGTGGATAAATGGATTAAGAGAATAAGGTATTTATACACAATAGAACACTATTCAGCCTTTAAAAAGAAGGAATTCCTGCCATTTGCAACAACATTAATGACATGGAGCACATTATGTTGAGTGAAATAAGCCAGCCACAGAGAGACAAATACTGCGTGATCTCACTTACATATGGAACCTAAAAAAAAGTAGAACTCATAAAAGTGGAGAGTAGAGTGCTGGTTACTAGATGTTGGGGGTGCTGCGGGGACTTGGGATGTGGAGTGAGGACTTGTTTCAAAATTTCAGTTATATAGAAAGAGTAAGTGTTTGAGACATATTACATAGTAAGGTGACTATAGTTAATAATAACTGTACATTTCAGAATTGCTAAGAGAGTAAACTTCAAATGTTCTCACCACAAAAAATGTAAGTATGTGAGGTGATGGATATGTTAATTACCTCGATTAAATTATTTTACATTTTACCCCATAAATATATACAATTATAGCTTGTTAGTTAAGAATAAAAATTAAATTTAAAAAGATAGTAATAATAATGGTAATAATTTGTTGATCATATTTTTGGTAGTATAAATACTATTAAGATTTACATTTTCGGGCCGGCCCGGTGGCACACTGGAGAGTGCGCTGCTTGGGAGCACGGCAGCCCTCCCGCCGAGGGTTCGGATCCCATGTGGAGACTGGTTCCGCTCACTGGCTGAGCGTGGTGTGGGTGCAACACCAAGGGCTGCGATCCCGTTACCGGTCAGTAAAAAAAAAAAGACAAAAAGGAAAAAAAAAAAAAAAGATTTACATTTTACTGATAAAGAAACAGGCTGAAGTAAATTACATGACTTAATGACGATCATGCATCTAGTTAGTCTGAAATATAAATAAACTCTGATTCAAAACCATAATAGTTACGCCTAACTGTCTCAGAATTTTAGGAAATCTGAGGTGAGGTCCAATCAAAGTATGGAAGGCTTGACTGACCACTCTAAATATATCTCAGCCTTATGCACCTAAGTTTTACAACAGCTGTCAGAAAAAGGGTATATTCTCATATATACCCTGTTATAAATGTGGCTAGAATAAGTTATACCAATTGTGTATGATTAAAAACAAACCAACAAATAACCAAAACAATATTTGGAGCTGTCTTGATATCAGGTGTTTGCAGGAAGCGGGTGGTCTTTCTTTCCTAGATGAAAGAGAATATTTGAAAAGCCCATGTGGATGCACTAATACCTACACATAAGGATAACTTTATTACCAACACAGCTTTAAAGTCTAGACATGGTGCTTGGTATATCAGGAACGCATTTAGGCTCTTCTGTGTTCTGAGAAAATTAGCACTGTGGCTCCAGCAGAGATTTGTTAAAATTCAATAGATAATGGAACTTACCAAATATAAAAATGTATTGAGAGATGTAGATTACAACATGTTCTCTCCCAAGAATTACTTATGGCATCTAAGGGAACCCACCACAGTATCCCCTCAATCATATCCACAGGGGTATCTTTGTTTATGGTAAAGTCTAAAAAGAGTGAGCACATTTGATCACTCATATGTGGAATCTTAAAAAAAAAAAAAAAAGTGGTTCTCATAGAAGTAAAGGAGAGTAATGGTTACCAGAGGCTGGGAGGGGATTGGTGATAGGAGAAGTGGTGAGGACTAATGAGTACAAAACTATGTTATCCACCCTAAATAAATCATTGTACAGTATATGCATGTATTGAAACAATACACTGTACCTCCACAAATATGTACAAGCGAATGTCAAAAAAATAATAAATAAAAAATAAAGAGAGAAATAATAAAGAAAATCTTTAATCTTGTTAATTGCAAAGCACTCAAGACCCACAACGTGAGCCAACCTTCTTGACCCAGCCTTGGAAGACCTGCTCTGTTGCCTTTAACTCCTTTCATATGGATGTGGCTAAGAAAGAATTTTGTACCTGTCCCCAAAAAGGTTCAAAAGGCCGATACTATGGACTATGTGGCCAGTGAGTTTAATTAGCACCCATAGGATGCCACAAGGCTGGAAGCAAGAAAACACGCACTCTGGAAAACATAACATTTTTACCTCCTGGAAAAGGGTCTCATTTGCATTGAGCAGAGTTGACACTATTTTTCCAATATAGCTTTGAATTCTCAGGATTAACATTCTTCATTTTGACTACGGCATTAAGGTAACATAAATTAAGAATTTCAGAATATGTCCCAAAATTCTAAAAAAAACAAGCAAATTAAAATCTGAAATTCTTTGAAGTTTACTTGTATAGGACTCTCATATAATTCAAGATTTAACTCTACAGCTTTTTCTAAGGCAATTGTTCCTCAACAAAGTGGTTTAAAAGAGAAACAAAAAGATTTAACATTGAAGAAAGACACCAGGAACTAGTCTGGTTACACTGTTGGAGTGGTTCCTGAAGCTGGAAAACATGATGGCCTACAGTAAATGACATGTAAATGTGAGAATTGCCCTGGCAGAGGATCTAGGAAGGAGATGAGAGGTTGGCATGCTGGAATGGATTCATTACATATTATCAGCAAACCCTCAGACGCCTATGCTCCCCAGGAGGACCTAAAGGACACATCATTCACTAAAGCGACAAAGAATGATCAAGTAGTGAGGACACAGGCTTTACTGGGGAGCTCAGTTGTAACTTTCCTTAGTGGGTCCAACTTAATAGTAGGGAAGGCTGCTGGGTTCTTCAGAGGCAAGAGAAAAAATGAGATTCTGGAATAGCACAAATCAGCATAAGTTGGATGACAGTTAATAATTGTCAGAATNTACACAATAGAACACTATTCAGCCTTTAAAAAGAAGGAATTCCTGCCATTTGCAACAACATGAATGACATGGAGCACATTATGTTGAGTGAAATAAGCCAGCCACAGAGAGACAAATACTGCATGATCTCACTTACATATGGAACCTAAAAAAAAGTAGAACTCATAAAAGTGGAGAGTAGAGTGCTGGTTACTAGATGTTGGGGGTGCTGGGGGACTTGGGATGGGGAGTGAAGACTTGTTGCAAAATTTCATTTATATAGAAAGAGTAAGTGTTTGAGACGTATTACATAGTAAGGTGACTATAGTTAATAATAACTGTACATTTCAGAATTACTAAGAGAGTAAACTTCAAATGTTCTCACCACAAAAAATGCAAGTATGTGAGGTGATGGATATGTTAATTACCTTGATTTAATTATTTTACATTGTACCCCATAAATATATACAATTATAGCTTGTTAGTTAAGAATAAAAATTAAATTTAAAAAGATAGTAATAATAATGGTAATAATTTGTTGATCATATTTTTGGTGGTATAAATACTATTAAGATTTACATTTTACTGATAAAGAAACAGGCTGAAGTAAATTACATGACTTAATGAAGATCATGCATCTAGTTAGTCTGAAATATAAATAAACTCTGATTCAAAACCATAATAGTTACTCCTAACTGTCTCAGAATTTTAGGAAATCTGAGGTGAGGTCCCATCAAGGTATGGAAGCCTTGCCTGACCACTCTAAATATATCTCAGCCTTATGCACCTAACTTTTACAACAGCTGTCAGAAAAAGGGTATATTCTCATATATACCCTGTTATAAATGTGGCTAGAATAAGTTATACCAATTATGTATGGTTAAAAACAAACCAACAAATAACCAAAACAATATTTGGAGCTGTCCTAATATCAGGTGTTTGCAGGAAGCAGGTGCTCTTTCTTTCCTAGATGATAGAGAATATTTGAAAACCCCATGTGGATGCACTAATACCTACACATAAGGATAACTTTATTACCGACACAGTTTTAAAGTCTAGACATGGTGCTTGGTATATCAGGGACACATTTAGGCTCTTCTGTGTTCTGGGAAAATTAGCACCGTAGCTCCAGCAGAGATTTGTTAAAATCCAATAGATAATGGAACTTACCAAATATAAAAATGTATTGAGAGATGTAGATTACAACATGGTCTCTCCCAAGAATTACTTTTGGTATCTAAGGGAACCCACCACAGTATCCCCTCGATCATATCCACGGGGGTCTCTTTGTTTATGGTAAAGTCTAAAAAGAGTGAGCACGTTTGATCACTCATATGTGGAATCTTAAAAAAAAAAAAAAAAAAAAGTGGTTCTCATAGAAGTAGAGGAGAGTAATGGTTACCGGAGGCTGGGAGGGGTGGGGGTGGGTGATAGGAGAAGTGGTGGACTAATGAGTACAAAACTATGTTATCCACCCTAAATAAATCATTGTACAGTATATGCATGTATTGAAACAATACACTGTACCTCCACAAATATGTACAAGTGAATGTTAAAAAAATGATAAATAAAAAATAAAGAGAAATAATAAAGAAAATCTTTAATCTTGTTAATTGCAAAGCACTCAAGGCCCACAATGTGAGCCAACCTTCTTGACCCAGCCTTGGAAGACCTGCTCTGTTGCCTTTAACTCCTTTCACATGGATGTGGCTAAGAAAGAATTTTGTACCTGTCCCCAAAAAGGTTCAAAAGGCCGATACTATGCACTATGTGGCCAGTGAGCTTAATTAGCACCCATAGGATGCCACAAGCCTGAAAGCAAGAAAACACGCACTCTGGAAAACATAACATTTTTACCTCCTAGAAGAGGGTCTCATTTGCATTGAGCAGAGTTGACACTATTTTTCCAATATAGCTTTGAATTCTCAGGATTAACATTCTTCATTTTGACTAGGGCATTAAGGTAATATAAATTAAGAATTTCAGAATATGTCCCAAAATTCTAAAAAACAAGCAAATTAAAATCTGAAATTCTTTGAAGTTTACTTGTATAGGATTCTCATATAATTCAAGATTTAACTGTTTACTTGTATAGGACTCTCATATAATTCAAGATTTAACTCTACAGCTTTTTCTAAGGCAATTGTTCCTCAACAAAGTGGTTTAAAAGAGAAACAAAAAGATTTAACATTGAAGAAAGACACCAGGAACTAGTCTGGTTACACTGTTGGAGTGGTTCCTGAAGCTGGAAAACATGATGGCCTACAGTAAATGACATGTAAATGTGAGAATTGCCCTGGCAGAGGATCTAGGAAGGAGATGAGAGGTTGGCATGCTGGAATGGATTCATTACATATTATCAACAAACCCTCAGATGCCTATGCTCCCCAGGAGGACCTAAAGGACACATCATTCACTAAAGTGACAAAGAATGATCAAGTATTGAGGACACAGGCTTTACTGGGGAGCTCAGTTGTAACTTTCCTTAGTGGGTCCAACTTAATAGTATGGAAGGCTGCTGGGTTCTTCAGAGGCAAGAGAAAAGATGAGATTCTGGAATAGCACAAATCAGCATAAGTTGGATGACAGTTAATAATTGTCAGAATNGGTTACACTGTTGGAGTGGTTCCTGAAGCTGGAAAACATGATGGCCTACAGTAAATGAGATGTAAATGTGAGAATTGCCCTGGCAGAGGATCTAGGAAGGAGATGAGAGGTTGGCATGCTGGAATGGATTCATTACATATTATCAGCAAACCCTCAGACGCCTATGCTCCCCAGGAGGACCTAAAGGACACATCATTCACTAAAGCGACAAAGAATGATCAAGTAGTGAGGACACAGGCTTTACTGGGGAGCTCAGTTGTAACTTTCCTTAGTGGGTCCAACTTAATAGTATGGAAGGCTGCTGGGTTCTTCAGAGGCAAGAGAAAAAATGAGATTCTGGAATAGCACAAATCAGCATAAGTTGGATGACAGTTAATAATTGTCAGAATCAAGGTGTTCATAATTACTATAACACGGAATAACCCCAAAATAGCAACCAGAGATCCTGACTTGCAGGGATCTATGATGATAACTTATAGATTATGGTGCTCCTGTGCATGAGATACATGGACAGCCAACAAAGATATTGTTGGCCTATAATTACAAACATCAAGCAAGAGTGAACTGAAAGTTAATGTCAGCTGATGCAGAGGAAAAATCCCAGTCTCTCATCCAGTTTATGTGGAAGTGGGCAGAAAGGCACAAATCTTTATATCTTATATCAGTGCTGTCCCAAAGAGTAAATAATACAGAGGAGACCCTAATTAGCAAGGAGGATAGAATGACTCATTCATTGGAGATCAGTCACCATTAGTCCTTGACCTTTCCATGCTTGTGGAAATGTTCCCATGAACAAAGTCACCATTGGTACTTTGACCAATGGAATAAAAGTGTAAGTGACATGTGATGCTTCTGAACAGATGTTTTAAAAACTATCATGTAGTCTGCCATCTTCTTTTTTCACCTCTTGTTATTAGAATGGCAGAGTCCTTAAAAGGAACTTTTGTGTCACACTAGGTTCCAAGGTGCAGAGGAGAAGGGACATAGGAGAGAGCTACAGCTGATCTATAATGGACATACAACATGGACAAAAAAAAAAAACTAAACCACTGTTCTTTAAAGCCACTGAGGTTTGGGGTGTCATTTGTCACTACAGAATTGCTTAAGCTATCCTAACTATTTATCTAATCTATCCTCAATGCTGACTAATTCTTGCAATAATTTTTCAAAAAAGAAGAATTAACTTTTCTTATTTTGTAAGCCATAATTTCCCATTCTTAATTTTCACATGGCTCTGAAGGCCCTCTGACAGACGCATGGAAAAGTGGACATGCACGTGTTTCTAGGCCAAGACTTGGTATCTCTTGCTGCAAAGAATAAGTCTGCTTTCCTTGTGGTAGAGCACAGTGTGCACAGGTCTGATTTCAGGAGCAATCCTTGGCAGATGTTCAGCAAAGTAATAGCTGCCTTATCATCATGTACGATGGGCTACCCATGTAATATGCTTTCAATTTCAATATGTGCCACCTCAGATGAATTCATGAGGCAATAAGTCAGTAGTTTTCAACGTGTGCCTTCAAAATTTCATAAGGGACAAAAGGCAGAGCAGCACATTTATTGCAGGTTATCTTTCCAGGTCTAAATCAGGACCTCTACCACTTTCAGACTGTCATTATAAAGGAATATTCAGTTTCCAATCAATTTTCAGCAATTTTGTAGACCTATCATTACCACCAACGGAAGTGTGAGCTTCAATCTAATTTACTCACTCAGGGAGCTGCTCATGTGCAAAAAGAAAAAAAAATCTACAGCTATAATGTGCTATGTAGTTCACATTTTTGAGATTGAAAAGATAGTTTCTTACCATAAGCTAGAAATAACAACTACAATAAAAATAAATCTCTGAGATATGGAGAGCTTAACAAATTCAGTGTGAACTTGATTGTGTGGCCTCAAGTCTTTACCATGTCATATAGATGCATTGGTGACCCATAGGCCATTGCACATGCATTAATGGCTATAGTGAAACCATTGGTTATATGGGTATTCATGGGAGGGAAGCATTAATTCAAAGAGTCTTCCTGGCAGGTGTTGGGTATACACAAAAGCACAGCATCTTGACACAAGCGTAGGATTAACCCCTTCCCTTCCTTACAGTGAATCACAGCTTCATATTCTTCTATCGTTTTTCTTGGGAATGAGGGATAAGAATAGTTATTTATCCTGCGCCAAATCCCCACCACTGTTTATGGAAATATTGCCTTTGTTAGAGAAAAATGAACCACAGTGTACCTTCCTCTAACTCTTTTCTCTATCACATGTCTTGGTGGTCCTGGATCAAAATCAGCTGGCTGTTTAAAAAATACACACATAGTTGGTGTCAGACTTCTTGAGAGTGATAGTAGTGAATTTCTATCTGCACACTGCTTGAATTAAAGGAATAGCATTTTGCTCATCTAGTCATTGGTATGCCACCACTTCAGTCATCATGTTGCCTTTTGAAAGACCTGGGAAGACTGGTTTGCCGATAGAGGCATAATGTCAGTCTTTAACATGCTCACTCAAATTGTCCACGAGTGATTTTTGGCATATTATTGGATATACCTTGGTGGCCTGGTGCCACTTCACAGTATCACTGGCTATCTGGTGGTTTTCCTAATTTCAAGAAGCTGTAAACTCCCATTCCTTTTTCATATATTTAATGCAAGAATTATTTAGGATGTGTGTCAATAGCAACCCCAGACACCAAGCATTATATAGTCCTTACTCCAGCTATGGAATTATGCATTCTACCAAGAATCACGGTGTCCACGTATGTATTTAAATTCTTGCATGGCCTGATATATGGCAAGAACACTGGTTATAGGCTTGATATCATTACCAGTGCTCCTCTAAGATGAGGACCAGAAAAAGATAATCAATTTGAATATTAAAAATTGCTAATTAAGAGAGCAGCGGCAGTGGACTGAGTAATCAAAGCAGAAGCTTTCACTCAAGAGCTCTCTTTCTAATAATAGGGAAAGCCTAACACATTTAGAATGTTCAAGAACAGAAAAATTCAGTCCACATGCTGCACAAATAATTATTTTATCATATTTTTCAAATAAGTTACACAGTGATTTAATGCAGTCTTTTATCCTACTATATTTCATATCTGTTGCTTATATTAAAATGGTCAGTTTTGCATTTCAATATGGTTGCAGTTAAGCAGCTTTATATATTGAAAAAATCAGAATGTTTTCAAGTATCCTAATATTAGCAAGATGACTAATAACCTATTAAAATTGAGAGTTCTATGCACCAATTCCTTAATATATATTTGTCAATAAATTCTTATTTTCAGAATTGCTATTGGACCCTTTCTCCAAACAAAGAAATCACCAAAAAATCATAAATACAGTTTTAAATTGTAGGGAGAAAGTAATTTCTATTTTGGAAATTAAGTGATTGTCGTAGGTTCCACAGGCACTCACCTTCTCATAAATATGTATATACCACAATGCAGTGTATAGTGGATCGAATTATGTCCCCCCAAAAAAACTCACTGAAGCTTGAATTGTGTCCCCCAAGTTTTATGTATTAGAAACTTGGACCCCGCTGTGACTGTTAAGAGGGTAGGAAATCCCATTATGGTAATTGAAAGGTGGAGCCTGTCCCCCCAAAAAAACTCACTGAAGCTTGAATTGTGTCCCCCAAGTTTTATGTATTAGAAACTTAGACCCCGCTGTGACTGTTAAGAGGGTAGGAAATCCCATTATGGTAATTGAAAGGTGGAGCCTTGAAAAGGTGATTGGATTTTAGGACCATGCAGTAGTGAATGGATTAATAATGGTGGTCAGGGGCATGGTTCTGAAGGCTTTAAGAAGAGAGTGAATGAGGAGGTTACTCTCTCTGCACTCTCTACTCCAGCATCTTGCAATGTGAGACCCCTGAGTCACTGTTGCCACCACCAGATAGACTTTGGACTTCCCAGCCTCAGAAACTGTAAGCAATAAATTTTGTTTTTCTTTATAAATCACCCAGTTTCAGGTATTTTGTTATAAGCAACAGAAATGGATGAATACAAGTGTTCATTACAATCATTTTAAAATGTTTATTTTGAAAAAAATGCATATTTATGCAGTGGAAACAAATTTTTATTAGTACCTTTCAGAAATAATGCTCAACCAAAGGTGGTTTTTAGGTTGGTCAACTTTCAAGTAATGAGGTTATTTTTGAATGATTATTATTAATTGTTTTGATCATCACTGCAAAGAAATTTGTATGCTTTTGTCTGTAATTGTTAATAAAGTGATTTCTCTCATTTTATTTATATTGCAAATATAGGTTATTTACAATTTCGTATGCATGGTATGACAATGTGCCTTCTTAGAAGGATGTATACTAATAATCTTAGCTAAATTTTACTCTTACTTACTAACAAGCATGTCCCCTTGTGATTTTTTTCAAGCAGCTGAATGAGTCTAGAGTAGATATTATTTGCTTATAGACTTCCATTAATGTAAAATGGTAATCAGTATTTTTCTTCTTAAACCAATGAAATAATTTTCAATTAACAGGTAGTGAAAAAAGAGCTTCCTCTTTAGCAAAAAACATAGACTCAAACACGGCCATAACATTTTTGTAATAATTATATAATTATTAAGTTATTGTTTAGACTGCTACATCGGTGGAGGTACAGTCAGGAAAACAAAAACCATATCTGATATTTAAACCCAGAGAAGTTAAGATAAGGAATTAATCGAGCATATGATAGAGAACTGGAAAAGTAAAAAGAAAATACTGAGGTAGCATAGAGACAGTGTCTGCTGGAATCAGGCACCACCGCTGGGGCTTGGGAAACAATGAAAGGAAGTGAGTGGTGGGCCCCACAGAGGGGGGACTCAAGGCTCTGAAGTGGAGGCATGGCTCCTCGTACATCAGAGGGGTCTGGGAGAGAGCTCAGAAACTAGGCACTGGAATCAACTGTCACTGCCAAGGTGATGGGCCATCATTGGAGCCATATCATCATGACCAGCAAGCCAAGAGCACAGAGCAAGACCTTCTCTCCACTCCAGCTTTTCAGGCCCCTTCTTGTGACTCCTACCTGTAGAACATATCAGAGAGCAGCCTACAACATGTGGGGTTTGGAAGATCCCCACCCCAGCATCACAGTGTAGAAGGAAGGGTGGGTTTGGCAGTATGAGAAAGAATAGCTCAATGACTGATGCTGTTATCTTTATTATTGTTATTATTGTGAAATTCTCATTAAAATCTGAGGATTTAGATTTCATGACATAATATATGCTTTTAAAAATCAAGTTTGATGTACATTATTTGTACATAATTTTATCAATCTTACTATTTAAAGCTTTTTACTTATAGTAAACAATTTTTAAAAGAAACACTGTATTTTTCCTTGGTACTTCTTCACCCATTCTCAACTTCCCTCTGGAATTCTCCACTTGAGAGAAAGTGACAGAGGTGTTTCATATCCATGTTCACATCTGTGCTCTTCTCCATCATGAAGGGCAGGTTGACTGACTGGGCTGTGCTATTTGTCAAGTTTGTCAAGGAATAAGTGAGCAGTACATTTAGACGTAAGCTGCGCTTCTCTTATCCACGAAAGCATTTATTTACATGTGTACATTGTTTTCAGATGATTAGTACAAACATAACAATTGATTTTTTTATTAATTAAAGCAAAATATTGTTTAAAGTACTAATGAAAATGTTTTCTTTCCTACTATTTATAGATCACAAAAATAGTTTTTCATTTCCCACTCAAATCAGTAGTGGCAATTTTCATGAAATACAGAAAAATTTATTTTGAAATTTAGAAAACTGTAATTAAGGTATGTAATTAGGAAAGTTATTAGGTTCATACTAAGAGTATCGTTTGTGGAAAACTCAAATTTGAGACTTTCTCTTAGGTATAATTTGTCCACAGGCAACTAAAAATATACTCAGTAAGGAATGTTTTAATAAGCATCTCAAGAACAACGGCTTCCCAAAGAAGAGATCTTTGTGGAAAACTCAAATTTGAGACTTTCTCTTAGGTATAATTTGTCCACAGGCAACTAAAAAAATACTCAGTAAGGAATGTTTTAATAAGCATCTCAAGAACAACGGCTTCCCAAAGAAGAGATCAGCTCAACTTATCAGTTTCTATTTTGAACACTGGTGGGTTTACCTATGTGTAAGTTAGGTAAAATTCCGAAGTATTCTTATTCCGTCTATAGATCTAAGTGAGCAAGTTAGAAGAAGTGCATGAGTATTGTGTAATATCTTGATTTCATCCCATGAGAACATGGAGCTTCTAGAAACTTCTATGACTGCATTTTTAATTAAAAATTTTTAATTTCTCTTAAAATAAGAAAATATTTTATTGTAAAAGATATAGAGAAAAGTGCACAAAACATAAATATACAGCCCAGGGAACAATTCAAAGCAATCACTCATGTAATCTCCACCAAGGTCAAGAAATTGGACATTGCCATCTGTGGTAGGAAACCTCTAAGACAGACTTTTATGACTCCTGCTAGTCATGCCCTTATATGGGCTGGGTTTAGTAACTTAATTATAGCAAATGGAAGGAGGCAGAGGTAACCGGGATGTCACTTCTGAGATTAGATAATAAAAAGACAATGGCTTTTCTCTTTGTGTGTTTTCTCTCTTGTTCTCCCTTAAATCACTCACTCTGGGGGAAGTCAGCTGCAGGGCCTAGGGCAGTCTTGGGGAGAAACTCCCATGAGAAAACTTGGAAGCAAATTTTTTGATGCCTGCCGAAACCACATCAGTGATCTTGGAGTAAGATACTTTAGCCCCAGTAAGGGCTTGAGATGACTGCTGTCATGTCTGACACTTTACTTCCAACCTCATAAAAGACATCAGGCCAGAGGCACCAAGCTAAATTGTGCCTAATTCCTAACCCCTAGAAACTGATATAATAAATACTTATTATTGTAAGCTAATAAGTTCTGGAGTAATTTGTTATGCAGAAATAGATACCAAATACACCATCACCCAAAAGGCTCCTTCATGTCCCTTCCTAATGATTTCTCCTCTCTTTTCCCTCCTCCCCAAAGTTAACCACGATTCCTACTCCTAACATAATAGTTTTGCTTTCTTTGCTTGTAAACTCTCCATGAATCCAACAATACAGTTCACATTATTTTGTGTTTGACTTGTTTCACTCTACATTATACTCATGAGACTCATCTTCATTGATGTATAGTTTCAGTGTGGGGCTCTTATGGATTGTGAAAATTCTTATGTGCATCTCTTGCCTCTTAGGTTTATGTATTTCTAATTAGTATAAGCCTTCAAATAGAATTTCTGCACCAAAAATCACACATATCTTCAATGTTGGCAACTAATGACAAATTGTTTTATGAAGTGGTTGCACCAATTTACACACCCAAAGGTAGTGTATTAGAGTTCCTATTGTTCCACATCCTCACCAACTATTGCTGTTTTCATTTTTTAATTTTAGCTCTTCTGCTGTGTCCATAGTAGTTCTGTGTGGCTTTAAAATCTTCCTGATAACTGATGTGGTTGAGTGTCCTTTGATTTCACTGCAGAGTCTTGTCAATTACTCTTAGGATTTTTCCTTTTCTTATTGGTTTGTTGTAGTCCTTTATAAATTATGGATGCAGACCTCTTGGTTTTGTTTAGAATCATCTTATTCATTTTGAGGGACGTTATTTTATATTCTTCAAATGACATCTTCTGATAAACAGAGTAGTTTTTATTTTAATCTGACTTCTGTCTATTCCTTAAGGATAGAACTTTTGTGACTAATATGATAATTCTTTCCCTTTCCCAAGGTCAAGATGATATGCCCCTATATTATCTTTTAGAAAGTTTATTGTTTTACTTCTCATATTTAGATCTACAATCAACCAATAATTGGTTTTTGTGTAAATGTAAGGTAAGGGTCAAATTTCATTTTTCCCGTATGTATATACAGTTGACACAAGATAATTTATTGAGAAGACCATCTTTGTCCCACAGCATTGCAGTATTACCTATGTCATAAATCAGGTGGTATGTTTCTGGACTCACAATTCCATTTCATTGGTCTATATTTCTGTCCCTATGCTAATATATACCGTCTTAATTACTATAATAAGATGAATTAGTTCTAGAGATCTGCTATGCAGCATGGTGTCTACAGTCAACAATACTGTTTTATGCACTTAAAAATTTGTTAAAAGGGAGGCTCTCATGCTGAGTGTTCTTACACATACATACACACACACAAATGGATAAAGGAAATTTTTGGAGGTGATGGATATGTCTATTATCTTGATTGTTCTGTGGGTGTATGCGATGTTTAAACCCATCAACTTGCATATATTAAATATGGGCAATTTATTGTATATCAATTATATCTCAAATAAAGCTTCATCACAGATCTTGAGTTTTCATATCTGATAGTGTAGGGACTTCAATTTCGTACTTCCTCTTCAAAATTTGATACTTTGCATTTCCGTATTTATTTTTTAATCAGTTTATCAATTTCTCTTATACAATACTTTTTAGGACTCTGCTTGAGACTGCATTGACTCTTTAGGTCAATTTGTAGGAAGTTGACATATTTACAGTAATTAGTCTTCCAATTCAAGAACATAGGCTATTCCCTTGATTTTTAGGCATTTTAGTGTAGCCTTAGTTTTTTGGCCTCCAGCTTTGTGCAGCTTTGGAGTTCAGAGAATACACTGAGGGGGAGATGAGCCATGTATTTGAGCTTCCTGAAAGCTGCAATTATGTCAATCTAGTCCAATGTGACCCTGTCAAAATCTCTGCATGTCACTCTGTCCCCTAGCAGTTGCCCTATGTGTGGGCTTACTCAGTTGTCTCCACTTTTGTCTCAAACCCAGTACCAACAAATGCCTTTGGGAATGGCTACACATCCTTAGCTCCCTTCTGTAAATCTTTCCCATTGCTAGAATTTTATTCTGCTTAGTCTTTGTGGCTTCTGGAGTTCTCTGATGCTTTTAAATAAATGATTTTATAATTTGTCCAGGTTTTCCAGTTGTTTTGATCTTACCCAGAAGTGAAACTGTCTGCAGATTTATATTTGATTTATGTCAGCAGTCAGGGGGACTAGTGATTGGTGATCTCCTTAATTCAGTTACTGGGATTGAGATGGTTCAAGTTAGTGTTTCAATCCCTGTTAATGTCAGAACACTTATTGCTGGTTTGCCTTTTTTTCTGCAGTGTATCCACTTGGAAGTCCTAGTTCAAAGGATAGGGGTTTGCTAGGGGTTTGCTTTGACCAGCATAGACTTGAATTTCTGTTCCTTAGCATTGCGAATTCATCAAAAGTTCTGATCAACTTATCTCTAATAGATTCCACAGATGCCCCTAAACTTAGGAGAAAAACATCCCCCAATATTGAGCACACTTCCTGGGGTTTTTATTTCATTTTGGATCTGGCCCCATAATTCTTAATGCCTTGTTAGGTTTCCAGAGTCTTAAAGGAGTCATTCTTGTGTATTTTTCTCAGCTTTTCTAGTTCTCCCAATAAGGAAACCTGATAAAATTACTTAGCTAATATTTCTTTAATAAAATGCAAAATTAAGAAAAACATTAATGAATTACTTTCACAATAAGAACGGAATAATTTTGTGGACTAGGCAGAGTGAAATAAAGTAGTCTGATTTGGTTTGGCAGCATTTCATTTTGTTTGTGTTGTTTTAGTTTTTATGTTTTCAGCTACAGTGTCAAAGATCTGCTCTGTAAGTTTAAGTACTAAGTACTTAGAATGAGTTTTTCACTTGAAAAAATCATGGCAAGAACACATCAAAAAATGAGGTTAACATCTATTTTAATTTTTTGAGGTCTCAATTAGAACCTTCATTTGGCTGGTCTTCTACCAGCTTAAAAAAAAAAACTTACATTTTAGCATTGTACCTGCTTTGCATCTATAAAGCTCTCACAAAAATTTATAATGTATGCTCTTTAAGGACTTAGTAGTATTCCCTTTTACTCTGAATAGTATCTCAGTCCCTTACATTTTAGCATTGTACCTGCTTTGCATCTATAAAGCTCTCACAAAAATTGATAATGTATGCTCTTTAAGGACTTAGTAGTATTCCCTTTTACTCTGAATAGTATCTCAGTCCAGATGACACAGTTCTATGTTTTACTGCTGAACATGAATGAACTATATGAATATACACTTATCGGAATCAAAAAATCAAATCCACAGTCTAAATATTTGTAATTCTCAATTATTTCTGGCTATCACTATACCCTTGTTCACAATGCTTACATGTCTATTCCCTATGTAATTCTCACAACCTGTGCATCAGGTTAAGCTCCTTTAGCTCACCAGGAAGCTTACCATTGGCAGCTGAGTTAGTATAAATTTTCAAAATATCACACATGCACTCCTCTATTAGTTATCGATTGTTGCATAACAATTTACCATAAAACTTAGCAGCTTAAAATACACATTTATTATCTAAGTTTCTTAGGTTGGGAATTAAGGCATGGCTTCGCTGGGGCCTCTATTTCAGGCTTTCTTACAGGCTGTAATCCACGTATCAGCTGGGATGTAGTCATCCCAAAGTTTACCTGGGGAAGGACCCACGTCCAAGCTTGCATGGCTGTTGGCAGGATTCAGTTCTTTGTGAGCTGTTGGACTGAGGGGCTCAGTTCCTCCCTGGTGGTTGGCCAGAGGCCACTCTTAGTTCATTGCACAAGGGTCTTGCCAAGATGCCAGCTTGCTTCATGGAAGTATGCCAGCTGAAAAAGGCAATAGAGGGAGTCTGCTATTAAGATGGAAGTCATAACTTTTTGTAACCTAATGATGGAAGTGACATCCCAGAACTTTTGTCATATTCTATTGGTTAGAAACAAGTTACTAGGCCCAGCCCACATTCAAAGAGAGGAGATTATGTAAGGGCTGGAATGCAGAAAACCTGACATACGGAGGGAAGAACAGTTCAAAAAGTCATATACAACTGAGAATCATGCTCTACATGATTATTTGTATCTGATCAATCTTCCTGAGGCAAATCTCTGATCATATCACCACCTGGCCTAAAAAAAAGATAAAAGATCCCTTTGCTTACCACTATCCTCAGTCAGACACCAACCTTCATTTCCCACTTACTTTCTATTTTCTTTTACTACTTTGCATGCATTTCATGCTCCAGCCAGTGTTGTGAGCTTAATTGATAAGGTGCTTAGTCTGCATGTTTATTCATGTTGTTCCCACTGCTATTTATTTATTTAGTTTGAATATTCATGAGATACAAAGCTGATTGGCCCCCCTCCTGCCCATGATGTTAGGGCCAGATTCATATTGGGGACACACCCATTACCAGAAACTGCTTTTGTTCCCTTTGTCCCTTTCCAATCATTCCCCCAACCTCCCTCCCCCTTCTCTTCTCCCGTCAACTTCAATTTGTAGCCCTAGGAATGTTCCCTCCCTCTGTTGGATCATGGCACTACTGTGGTCTTTCTTTCCTGCCTTCCTTTCTCTCTTAGCTCCCACATATGAGTGAGCACATGAGGTTTTTATCCCTCTGAGCTTTGCTTGTTTCACTCAACATAAGTTTCTCCAGGTTCATCCATGTTGTTGCAAATGGAAGTATTTCATTTTTTTTTATGGCAGAGTAGTATTCCATGGTGAATATATACCAGTTTCCTCATCCAATCATCTATTAATGGACATTTAGGTTGGTTCCATATCTTGGCTATTGTAAACAGAGCTGCAATGAACATGGGAGTGCAGGTATCTCTTCGACATGATTATTTCCATTCCTCTGGATATATACCCAGAAGAGGGATTGCTGGATCGTATGGAAGATCTATGTGTAGTTGTTTGAGAAACCTCCAAATTGTCTTCCAAAGTGGTTGCACTAATTTACATTCCCACCAACAGTGCAGTAGTGTTCCCTTCTCTCCACACCCTCACCAGCATTTGTTTTGTTGTTGTTGTTGTTGTTGTTTATTTATTTTATTTTATTTTATTTTTTGTGACTGGTAAGGGGATCGGAACCCTTGGCTTGGTGTCGCCTGTACCACGCTCAGCCAGTGAGCACACCAGCAAACCCCATATAGGATCTGAACCTGCGGCCACAGCGCTCCTAGCGCTGCCCTCTCCTGAGTGAGCCACGGGTTCGGCCCCTCACCAGCATTTGTTATTCACCATCTTTTTGATCATAGACAGTCTAACTGGAGTGAGGTGGTATCTCATTTTGGTTTTAATTTGCATTTCCCTGATGACTAGTGATGTTGAGCATTTTTTCATGTATCTGTTGGCCATTTGTATGTCTTTCTTTGAAAAATGTCTATCCAACTTCTTTCCCCATTTTTTAATTGGGTCATTTATTTTTTTACTGCAGAATTGCTTGAGTTCTATGTATATTCTGGATATTAGTCCCTTGTTGGATACATACTTGGCAAAAATTTTCTCCCATTCTGTAGGTTGTCTTTTCACTCTGTTGATTGTTTCTTTTGCTGTGCAGAAACTTTTTAGCTTGATATAATCCCATTTGTTTATTTTCTTTTGCTGCTTGTGCTTTGGGGCTCATGTTCATAAAGCTTGTGCCCTGACCTAACTGCTGAAGTGACAAACATGTATTTGATGATCAGTAATTAAGTGAACGAATGCAATGACTGACACATGAGACTCAAATGTTTCCCTTTTTGTAGATGGCCTTAGAACTTTAGATTCTGCTGTGGTTTTTGTTATAATGCATCCTAGGATCATATTTCACAAAAACAAAGAGACTTCAGTGAGACTGAACACTAGTATATACTAACTTCTTAATAAGGAGTGATAGAATTAGGTGCAAGCCCATATGGCCATCCTGTTTCTGTCATATACATAATGCTATTCAAGACCAAATAAACCAGACATAGTGAATTAGACTATTATGAAAATTTGGTGTTAGGGCCATAAGATAAAACATACTCCTGTAAATAAGGATAGTGTTTCCTTTAAAAGAAATATAAACTTCCATTCTGGGAAGAAATTAATTCTGGGACCTATGGAAGTAAATTTTAGATTAAAGAAAATTTATTCTGCTCTTCCTGGAGCCTAGAGTAAATATACATCAGACTCTGAGATGTGGTAAGAGGTGAATCACCCTGGCTTCAAGAAAGCAGGTTAGGAGGAGGACAGGGAGGCCAATAAAAGAGACATGTGAGGGTCTGCACCTGGGCAGTTGTCAAAAGTAGTCACTTTGTTACATATACCTTCTACATTCCTAAATGTGTAGTAAACATTCATTACAATTTGCAGTGCAGACTCTGCCATGAGTTTGGGAAGAAGTGAACACTTTCTTGAGTGTGCTAGTCACAGAAGCCAGGGTAGTCTCTAGAGAAGTGTTGATCCTGGTGGTCAACAGCAACAGTAACAGCCCAGTGAACACATGATGTGGAAGGACAGAGGAAAAGATCCTAACAAATAACTTGAAAATACTCTGGAGACCTTTAGAGAGCAGCCATTTGATAACAAGTTACCTCATCTGTAAAGTGGGGCAACTTGTCCTTGCTTCCCTCCAAGGAAGTTGTGAAATGTACAATAACTAATGGCTGTAATGTGTTTTGAGAACCTTGGAGGAAACATGATATATAAGTATATGATATCATGATTACCTCCATAATAAAAAGAAAAGAAAATATTTAAAATAATAATATGTACATTTTAACACCTGCAGTTGTATATGAAATATATAACTCTTTTTATTGTTTTTTGTCTAATCCACAGCACCTGCTTTACAAATGTACCCCAATGGTCCAATTTTTAAAAATACATAAAATTTAGACAGGTACTTATTCTTTCATTCACCCCATTGTGCCTAGGTCTCACAGAACATATTTTAAACAATATACTACCACAAAGAGACCACTTCAATACGAATCTCTGTAGTGTGGGTTCATAAAAATTACTTTTAAAGGCAAACATCTGGCACCTCATAAATATATATCACCTTTCATCAGGAGCTTTTCAAACTCTCTCTATATAATATTACACTTATAAGCATTATTAATTCAGCATATTGTACATTGGTTTCAAAGTAGTCCCAAAGCAGAATTACATATGTAAAATATGTGCTGCAATATCCAGGCCCATGCAGATCATAAAGAACAAGACATTAACCACAATGCTAAATCCTTTTGATTTAATGTGTTCTATTAGCTAGCAGGGGTGATTTTTAAAGCCCAGATACAAGAGAATACTACAGTTAAGCTTAAAAGCAGCTATTTATTCTAACTATTTCTTTTCTTTTCTTGTGACATTTAGCAAATTATTCTAAGCTTACATTTAGCTTATGTCAAAAATGTGTCTGAAATATTGTACTCTGGTTTATTTCTATATCTGAAGGAAATTTTAAGAAATGATATGCCTTTACAAAGGCTGTATCTATAACATCAAATTGGAACTTCTTTTCCAGAAGATTTTGAAAAAAAAAAAAAAAGATATTCTGTAATGCCCTTTGGCAATTGTTCCTATCAATAATGATCTGACTGTGAAGTTTTTATTGTTGTTCAGTTTTTATTTTTTCATACAAGTAAAGGCCAAGTTTTCTTGCTATGTCTTTAATAAAGATGGAGAAAATATGATCAGCGTGTTGTTATATTTTTATAATGTGCATATATTTATTTCGTACACCTTATTATTTTGCCATATTAAACAACACTCACTCCTTTAGCTTCTCCTAACAAGTTTGAGTTAGATGAATTTCCTTGTATTTTCATATTTCTGTCTACCATTTCCAGAAATGAATACCACAAAATGGCACACTTAAAGCCAAGGGTGGTGAAGGTCTGCAACCTGATCTAGCATAGACTAAATAGGCAGTTTACCTCATTCATCTCAGATGCCTGGCATTTTGTCTAAAATTACCATTATTTATTTTATAAATATGTAAATTTTTCCTATTGACTTCCACATACTATCCTAAGCAGTGGAGAAACAATGACAAAACAGACAGCCTTTGAAACCATACAGAACGTTCAAGATAAAAGTAAAGAAAAGAAAAGAATGATAAACATACTGTTAAATAATTAAAAATTGTTTAAGTTCTCTAAGGGAAAAATATATGTGAATGTGTCTAAAAATTAAAAGAAGCAACCTTCTTTGGATAGGATGGTCAGAGACAACCCCTTTAAATACGTAATGCTAAGTACCTAGTGCTGATTTCTTGATTAAATAATGAATGAAACATACATATATAACTTCTATCTCAAAATCATGTTAAAGTGACTATGTAAATGTACAAATAGAGAAAATTCTGTACTTTATTAGAAAATATGGGAGAATAATAATCAGATACCAGTATCTTCAAGAAAATTATCTACATGAGGAAGGGATGTACTTAACAATGACCTCCACAGACAATTGCTTGTCTGCCTGCCTGCATTACTTCTCCATTGCCTGGGACATAAGTGGAAAGATTCCCAAAGAACTCACTAGCAACAGCAGGTGGAAAGCTAAGTTGGGTATAAGGACAGTAAGACATCAGTGTGTGATCCCAACAGAGTCTTGTAAGGACCCTATTACTGTTTGCCTTACATGTTTAGATCCCACAGCACTTGCTCACAGTGTATCCTTGGAACTGCCCCTGCTAAATAATGGCTGCCATAATAAACACAAAAAGGTGAATTTTGATGCAGATGGAAGTTTCCTGTTGTAAAGCCTGTAGCACTGGCTCTCTCTCTATAAACCTCTGGTAATGGAGCTCTGAACTGACAAAGTAAAACTACAATATATGGGAACATTATCTTTCTACCTTTAAAAGAGCTCAAAAGACTCAGTCTCACAACCTCTGAAAGGTCCTTTTTTACACAAGAAAAGAATAATCTTACAGAGGTCTCTGTAAGGATAAACTAGTATGGAAAAATCACTGGGTATATGAAATTACTTGGAAGTTCAAAAGAGAGTAACTCAGAATAGCAGTCAGAAGAGTTAGGGTTATTTTTTATAAAACCCTAAAAAAATTTTAAAACAAAATCAATTTTTTTATAGGAGTCAAGGTAATAGGGCAACTATAATACAGATAACCAAAGAGAAAATCTTAACCAGAAGAAACTACGTAGAAGAACTATACAACTGCCAAATTAAGAACCTCAGTGAGGCAGAGATCAGCGGATTGAAAGAGCAGAAAATAATAATCAACACAAATTTATTGACTGCTAGTGTGAGTCTGACAGCCTTTTAGGCACCCTGGTTACAGCAATGAATGAAACAAAATTTCTCTTTTCATGGAGTCCCTTTTTTACATTCCACTGAGGAGAAACAGCTATAAACAAAATGAAAAAAAAAACATCTGCCACATTAGAAGATGATAATTTTGTTTTGTTTTGTTTTGTTTTGTTTTGTTTTAACTCAAGATTGCTTTGGCTATTAGGGGTCTTTTGTTGTTCCATATGAATGTTAAGATTTTTTTTTTCCATTTCTGTGAAGAATGTCATTGGTATTTTGATGGGGATTGCCTTGAATCTGTAGATTGCTTTGGATAGTATAGACATTTTCACAATGTTAATTCTTCCAATCAAATAGAGTGGAATATCTTTCCATCTTTTTGTGTCTTCTTTGTGTTTTTTCTCATTGTAGAGCTCTTTCACTTCCGTGGTTAAACTGATTCCTAGGTATTTTATTCTTTTCATGACTGTTGCCAATGGGCTTACTTTCTTGATTTCTCTTTCTGTTAGCTGATTATTGGAGAATATAAATGCAACTGATTTGGGGGCATTTATTTTGTATCTTGCAACATTACTGAAATTATTAATCAGCTCTAGGAGTTTTTTGATATAGTCTTTAGGTTTTTCTACATGTAGTATTATGTCATCTGCAAATAAGAACAGTTCGACTTCATCTTTTCCAATCTAGATGCCCTTTATTTCTTTCTCTTGCCTGATTGCTCTGGCTAGTACCTCTAGTACTATTCCTGCATTCCCATGTCCATAGCAGCTCTGTTTCCAATAGCCAAAATATGGAACCAACCTAAATGTCCATTGATGGACAATTGGATAAGGAAAATGTGGTATATATACACCATGGACTACTACTCAGCCATAAAAAAGAATGAAATTCTCCCTTTTGTAACAACATGGATGACCTTGGAAAAACTTACGTTAAATGAAATAAGCAAAGCACAGAGGGACAAATACCACATGTGCTCACTCATAAGTGGGAGCTAAGAGAGAAAGAAGGAAGGAAAGAAAGACCACAGTGGTGTGTTGGACTTGCAGAGTGAGAGAGCATACTTAGGGATACAAAGTGGAGTGCGGGAAAGCATGATGGGGAGGGAGGTCAGGGATAATTGGGTGAGGAACATGGGGTATAATCACAATTTGTGGTAATGGGCATGCTGCCAGTATGGATCTGGCCATCACATCTTGGGCACGAGTAGTGACAGTCAGCTTTGTATCCCACGAATATTCGTAAACAACAAAAACAATTTTTTTTTAATTTTTAAAAATAAATAAATAAATAAATAAATAAAAATGGTAACATCTGAGAAAAAAGTTTTTAAATCTTAAAAAAAAAAGAAGATGATAAGTGCAACGGAGATCTATGAAAAAAGGAAAGAAAATAGGAAGCAAAGATGGTATTGAGTTTTTAACTGAGCAGTCAAGGAAGTCCTCACTGAGAAGGTGACACTAGGAGAATGTGATATTGTAGAAAAGACAGTGTGTGACTTTTGAGGCTAAGTCATAAAAGTAAAAGACATTGTAACTTCTGTTTTAATTTCTTAGATCAGTCATTCTGGGGATAGCCAGGTGTCGTATCATGAAGACACTCATACAAGTCCAGAAAAAGTATATTATGGAGAAGAAATGTGGTCTCCCACCAATAGCCAATACCAACTTGCCATACATGAGAGGAGCCACTTTGGAAGTGGATCTCCCAGATCCAGTAAAGATAGGATGCTTGCAGCCCCAGCCAGCATCTGACCAAATCTCATGAGAATCTGAAGCAGAACTTCACAGTCAAGATACCTTCAAATTTAGGGCCCCCAAAATCACTGAGAGGTAAATACTTAAAAGTTTTAAGCTACAAGTTTTGGGGTAATTTGTTATATAGTAATAGATAATTAATGCACATGCAGATACCCAGGGGAGAATATTCCTGATGGACAGAATAGCAAGGGCAAGGCTCTGAGGTAAGTGTATGCCTTATATGTTTGAGGAAGTGTGAGGAGGCCAACGTGGCTGGAGCTGAGTGAGTAAGGAAAAGAATATAAGAAAAGGAGTTAAGTCAAGAAATAGAGGCCAGATGATATAAGGCTATTGCAGTAATCCAAGCATAAGTTGATAGTGTTTTGTACCAGAATGACACCAGGAAAAGTGGTAGAAAGTGAACGAATTCTGGATATATATTGAAGAAAAGTCAAGAATTAAATGTTAGGATGAACAAAAAGGAGGAACCAACCATAACTCCCAGATTTTTAGCCCTAAGTAGAATGATAGAGTTAAATCTGAAAGACATCATAAAATGAATATTTACAATATTTCATAAAAAATTACAGCATGGTGTGGAAAAAATATGAAGACTAGAAAAAGATAAAATCACACTTCTACAAATGAAAATTTTAGTTTGAAATTAAAAGTTTCTCTGGGAATAAAGCAGAGATAAAAAGAAAATTAATGAGTAGAAAAAAATAGATATGGCAAAATAATCCAGCATGAAGAGCTAGTGATAGTATGAGAGATAGTTTATGAGATAAAGAAAATAGAATAATGGTCTACATAATCCATGGTGGTCGTACTGCAATACCAAGAAAAGTATTTGGAACATGGTAGATATCATAAATATTTACATATTTATTGAATTCACAAGTCCTAGAAGGAAAGTGTTAAGAGAATAAGAAAGAGAGAATATTACAAAAGCAATGTTTGAGAATTTACAAGACAAAATTCTCAAATTAACAAAGCACAATGAGACAGTTACAGGATAAATAGAAATAAATTTAAATTAAAATATTTGTTTAAAACTTCAGAAGATTAAAAACATGAGATTGCATGTCGATTAAATTGGGAAGCAAATTGAGGGGCAGAATTTTTTATCAACAACATTAAAGGCTGAAATCACACGTTCAAAAGACCGAACTTTAGGGGCCGGCCCGGTGGCGCACTGCTACAGTGCGCCGCTTGGGAAGTGCGGCGGCGCTCCCGCCGAGGGTTCGGATCCCACATACAGACCGGTTCCTGCTCACAGGCTGAGTGAGGCGCGGGAGCAACGCCGAGGGTTGCGATCCCGTTGCCGGTCCCCGGTCCGGTACGGGGGCGACACTGAGGGTTGCGATCCGTTGCCAGACACGGAAAAAGACAAAAAGGAAAAAAAAAAAAAAAAAAAAAAGACCGAACTTTGAATTGCACACCCAGATAACTTTAACAACCAAAGGAGAAATAGAGGTCTTCAGAGAAACAGGAGGAGCTTACCTTTCACAAGTTCCTTACTGAAAGTATTGCTAAAGACTATTTTTTTAAAAGGTAAATTGAGCTAGAAAAAAGAAGTAGAAAGTAGATCAAAAGCATTGTAAAAAAGAAAACAAACTTACAAAAGCATTGACTGTAAAGAAGTAATCACAATAACAATAATGGCAATACGATTATAACAATAATAATGGCTATGAGGACATAAAATGATGAAAGAAGAGTATCAGAATGAAAAGTATCCTAAGATCCTGCCAAATAATATAGTCTCAAAATATGTAGAGCAAACATTTTTTTTTTTAAATTGGAAACAAGTTGAGTGAAACACAAACACATTTAAATAGCTTAACGAATCAAGTGGACTGGAGTATCTTCAATTTTCCCACTAAGGACCATTAACGGCAGGAGACCATTAAACATTTTCCTGCAATAAATATCCACATGTGTTCAAACATAAAAGTACTGATTCTTCAGTGAAAGAAAAAACAGTAAAATTGATAATAAACTGTGTCATGTTTATGTCGTGGCTTTAGCTAATCCATGCATATCTCTGTAAGCCTCTGAGTTGTGTTCATCACAGAAAATACCCTTGCCTTCACAGAGCTTACCATACAGTTTTACAGTTGCAATACTTCAAACTGTCAAGAAACATATTATTCCTAGAATATTAAATTTGGCTTTAAAACTCAGACCTGACAAAATAACACAGAATACATGCGCATAAACTATATGGTACAATTATGCTGTTGAGGTTACCAAAAATACTAGGATGTACTTCTCAAAAGTTCATTAAAAGAATGATACTTCATAACACAGTAAGATATATACGGGAAGAAAATGGTAGCTTCAAAATAGGAATTTTATTAACAAAATACTTCGATACATTAATGGAAGGGAAAAATGACTAAAAGAGACCAAAGTGTCATCCTTAGAAAATTAAATATGGAATGATACTTCTTCAACATGTTAAGGACAGGGAGACCTATGATCTCCACTTAGCATGCCACATTATTTTGAAAGTTCTTGTCAATTTTATGTATAATAGTAAAAATAATTTGTAAAAAGATTTAAAAAAAAAAGATTTCCAGAACATGGCATTATCAACCTTAAAAATAAAATTAAAAAATCAACTTAAAATTATTTAAAATAGCAAATTGTATATGTTGGTTGTAAGATAAAAAATATAAGGAAATCAAAGGATTTCCTTTCTTGGATACTTCACAGTGTCTAAGATGTCAGTCACTATAGCAACCAAAATCTAAAATATATAGGAATTCATTGTATATGAAACGTTTATAAAGCATACTACCGAACTTCACTAAGGAAGAAAAAATACTTTAAAAGATAAATAAAAGAGACATGCCAGATTTCTGGATAAAAGGTGGGATGTTGTAAATGCATCATTTTTCCCCAATTATCTGTAAAGATAATGAAATTCTAACCAATACCCCAAAAGCATGTATTTCAAACTTGATTACACAGTTTGCACATGTTTGTTCCCTCAAAGTTCATGTGAAAATCTGATCCCCAACATGTTGTGGGGTGTTTGGGTCATGGGGGCGGATGCCTCATGACTAGATTAATGCCCTCCCTGGGGGAAGGGGCTGGCAAATGAGTTCTCACTCTATTATTTCCCATGAGAGCAGGTTGTAGAAAAGGAATCTGGCACCTCCTCTCTCACTTTCTCTCGCCATGTGATCTCCTTGCACCCACTGGCTGCCTGCCATGATTAGAAGCAACCTGAAGCCCACACCAGATGAAGCTGTGCCAGAATTATGAGCCAAGTAAAATTTTTCTTCATAAACTACCCAGTCTCAGGTATTCTGTTATAGCAACACAAAAATATACTAATGCACTTGACAAAATTAATTCTAATCTATATCTGAAAAAATAAATTGTGTTTTCCTTGTGTCCTGTCACCCAGAGAAGGCCATGATCAAGGGAGACATTTGAATTCTATATTACACCTCACTGAAGAAGACGATATTATATATCGTCGAGAGAGAGAGAGAAAATTTCTGTGTGACTTGTTAGTGAACTATGTATATTGATAGACATCGTATTCTATACTAAATTTCTGCAGTGCTACTAGTCAATCCATATTTCAAAATTAAACATCCATAAATATATCTTTATACTTAGAATTACAAATAAAGAGGAGAGAATCTCTGTTGACCAAGCTTCTAACTTTTTCATAAATGAGAAGTATGACACACAGTGATATGTATTGAACACTTCTAATTTTCCAGGGACTTTACATACATTTGCTGATTTAGTCTTTACACCACTACCATGAGATAGATATACTAATAGTTCCTTGAGAAAATTAAAGCAGAGAAATTAATCACCAGTTATTCAACTACTTATTGGTAAACTCAGTCAATCCCAGAATTTTTGGCTCTAAATTCAGGCCCTTTCATTTTGTTATTATTTCTCTTTTGTTTTATAACTTTTTTGAAATCTTTTTAATCATTTTTAATATTCTTAATTGAAATGTTATCTCTAGTTTGGTCATTATTCTCTTCATTGTGTCTGCCAATTTCATGTTGGTTTACTTGTGCATTAGTAATTTTTGATTAGTTGAAATTCTTCCTCTCTCTCTCTCTCTATATATATATTTATGCATGTATGGACGAATGTGTGTGTGTATTTAGGAATCCCTAGAGTTGTTGTGGAAATGTCACTTCAGAGATGTGGTCGGTATGCTTATTCAGGGGATTTCAAGGGCTTCAGTGATTAATTTTTGGCATCTTCTTCTCAAACCATGCAGGGTATTTGTATTATCACTCCATACTCACATGTAAGATAGACTTGAAATTTTTTTTCTCTTCCATGACATTTCCCCTTCAGAGGTAAAGACAAGAAATGCCCTGCTTTGTAGAAAGAGAGGATGAAGTGCTGACTTTCCAGCAGGCACTTGCCATGTGCAGACCAAGGCTGTGCTGCCCTGTTCTGCATGTTTTCACAAGCTTCCGTGGCACTTCTCCAGACCCAGTGTGACCCTCTAGAGCCCCAACCCTTGGCCACCTTGGTGTCAGCTTTGATCTACCACTTTTATACTGGTTTTGTAGTTGGTTTCAAATAAATGTGGTTTCGCTTTTTATTCTTTCTAGTTCAGATACCCAACTTTTTACATCTACCATTTCCAGATGTTCATAAAGGTGTATTTCCTCTTTCCTCCCCCTCCACATGAGCTGAGTCTTGGTATCCATACTCTTTTCTCATTGTTTACCTCTATTGACTAAGAATTGTTTCCCTCTACTCTCGCCTATTTTTCTTAAAATTCCTTTTTCTAAATATTTTCTATTCCCTTCCCTCCTTCTTATTTTTTGATTTATTCCAGCTTCTCCACCTTTTCCTGGGCTGCCACTTTCTCTTTACTTATCTGTGACATCAACTAGCCCCTTCTCCATCATTTTTTTCACTTTTCATGTAACTTATCTATTAGTGATAAATTTTGTTTGGTTGTCTCTTTTTGGTACAAGGATATAAGTCATAGCTGGAATACTATGCTATTTTTTTGCGTGTTTCATTGGTTATCTTGGAACGCTACAAGAAATTGCAACTGAAATTGGGCTTAAGGGATCACATTATGATGAAAAATTAAGTTAATTAACTGTAATGTGGAGTTTGAATGTACAGAAGTCTTTCAGGTAATTAGCATTCCTACAGGCTAGGGACTCATTTATTTAGGGTGAAACAAAGTGTGAAGTTTAAACTAAAATCAGGTAGTTTATGGAAAAACTCTTTCCCATTCATAAGCTCTAAATAAATATAGGACATTTAATTTTTGAAGGTAAGATCTGTTAAACTATGCCAAAGAAAGCTTTTAGAATGAAGATATTCTGTAAATGTGACTAATTTTCATTCTAATGTAGAAATATAAAAATTACACATACAAAATTTTATTGATGTAAGGATGGAGTTACTTTTGGAGGTAACCTCTGAACAAGATCTCAGTTTGTACAATAGAAATAATGTTAGCTCACACATAATCTGTACTATGTGCCAGGGACTATTCCAAGTAACATACCTTTAATCATTCATTATATTTTACAATAACCCTAAGAAATTTGAGATAGATGGAAGAGAGGACAGAAAAAAGCAGGAGTCATTGTGATCTCAAAGGCAGATATTGTAGTGATGTGGCCACAAATCACAGAATGCCAACAGTCACCAGAAGCTGAAAGAGACAAAGAACCAATTCTCCCCTAGAACCTTCAGATGGAGTGTGGCCCTGCTAACACTTCTGATTTTGAAATTCTGACCTCCAGAACTGTGAGAGAATAAAGTTTTGCCATTTTTAAGCCAAAAAGATTATACCATATGCATTCACAGTGGTAAGAAGATTACCTGTTCCTCCACAATCTTGCCAACAGACTATATTGTCATACTTTTTAAATTTTCACCAAATCCGATAAGTGAAAAATGTCATCTAGGTGTTCTTTTCATTCAAATTTCTCTCTGAATGAGATTGAACAATTTTTCATATGCTTAAGTACCATGTTTATTATCTCTATTGTTAAATATCTGTTCATATTTTTTCCCAATATTTCCATCATGTTTTTCATTCTTTAACATGCAATTTTCAAGAGTTCTTTGTATATTAGGTTTTTTTTTTATTGTTTATTAAACATTCTGCGATATATATATTTTCCTATAGTTTTCCAGTTGTCTTTTAACTTTGGTTATAGTATTTTCACCACACTTTTTTCTTTTCTTATGTTTTTGTAGTCAAATTTATCATCCTTTTGCTTTATCATCTCTGGATTCTCTCAATTTTGATTCATAATTAGAAAGTCGTTCCCTACATCAGGTTAAGGAGGAATTAACCCACTAGATTCTAGTTTTCTTCTAGTACTTGTTTTCTTCCACAGCTTGTAAGGTTTTATTTTTACACTTAGGTCTCTTCCATTTGTAGTTAATTCTATCATTTGAATTTGACTAATACAGTTTGGTTCAGTTCTTTACTTTTATCCTTTCCAAATCACTTGTTTTAGATGAGTCTCTTCTATACATCATATACTTGGGTCTTAATTCTGTGAGACAAATTGAAAATCTTTTAAGAGATGATGTAAGTCCATTCACACTTATTGATATAACTGAGATGACTGGTTTCAATTCTATATTTTGTAATTATGTACATTTTACTTTATTTACAATGTTTCCATAAAAGTGTGTATTATTTACTCTTATTTTTTAATTGTTGGTATATAGAAAAATTTTATTTTTATTAGAGTGATTACCTTTTTAATTACAGCTTTTTCAATGCCCTTAGTCTCCTGTTTTCATATTTAACCTTTTACCATTTGATTCTTCAGTTTTTAATTTTCAACTACCAATTATACAAAAAAAAGTGTGCTTATTCTACTTCTTATTTCCATTTTTTTTCCATTTTAAATGCATTATTTGAGTTTTTCACAACATACAGCAATGTGCATTAATGTTCCATTTTCATCCCCACCTTTGTTTTGGACATAGATTCACAAATAAATAAATTAAAATGCTCACCATGAAGAGTTCTCAGTGATACATCAGTTGAGTGAAGATCATTCTCCAGTAGATTCCTCAAAAAGTGGTAAGTACAAAATTCCCTAATTTTTATACATTCAAGACTATTGTTATATAGCCTTGATACTTGAAGGACAGTTTGGCTGGATATAATTCTTGGTTCACATGTTCCCTTATTGAGATTTTGTAAATCTGCTCAATTGCTGTCTTATCTTTTATAAAGTCTGATGTCAAATTCTTTTGACTTGTAATTTATATGATCTTTTTGCCTGGAGATCTTGACAATATTTTCTTCATGTTTGCAGTCTAACGGTTACGTCTTGGAGTTGATCTTTCTGTGTTAATTTTTCAGGTACCTGGTGGGCCCATTTAATATATACACTAAGGTTTTATTTTATCTAGTAAGTTTTTGTAGACTATTGTTGCAAATATCAGTTATACTTTATTGCTTTTCTCCCCGTTAAAGGGCTCCAATTATATAAATATTGTTCTTTCTTACTTTTTTTACTTCTGTCCTTATCCCATTTTATTTTCTTGGTTGTTTTTAGATCTTTGCTTAGTTCCTTTATTAAATTTCCATTTTATTTTGCATCTTGTATTTTAGTCTTTATTTGTAAGATAATTTTTTCTCTTTTCTATTTCTTTCCTTTGCCCAACATACTCTGTTTTTATTTCATCATATTTTTTGTTTATTTCTGGTCTCAGTTTTAAAATTTCTGATTCACTGTGGTTTTTCATAAACCCAATGCTTCTTTGAGTACATTTTGTTTCCAAATGTTATCTTCTGCTCTGCGCTGTTGCGGTTGCGGTTTTACGAAGAGAGGAAGGTAGAGGAATGACTCACGAGTTGCTGAGTTTTAAATCTCAGTCTATGATTTTTGTAATATCTCTGTATAGATTTATTGGGTTTTTATGCTTTCATTTCTGTGGCTTGGGGTGATTAATAAGATTCTCAATTCAATGAAAACCTCTTCTCTCTGTTTCAAAGTCCAGGTCCTTTAGTATATTTTACTTTTTGTTAGGGCAAGGGATTGAGTAGCGTGCCTTTGATATTTTGTTTTCTCACGTCTTGCATGGCCTTAACTTTTCTGTTTCTTTTTCTACATCACATCAGAATTTCCAAAAGCTTCTTCCTTCCTTTTTACCTTTCACAGCCCTGGAAGCTAAGCCTTTCAAAATTTGCCACATCACATTATGCATATTTTTAAGTTATGTTCTTGTTGTTCTTGCTCTTATCTGTCATAAGTTGTATTATAATATTTTCACACTTACAGTGAAATTGCTCTTTCTGGTAATAGTTTCATCTCAACCTCAGACCTGTTGCTAGCTCCCTCTTCTCTCTTCCTTGCAGTTTTTCTTCATTTACTATTAATTACATAAAGATGTGTATAAGACCAACTGCATGAGCAGTCACTTGCTGGTATTTGGGTGGGGTTTTTTTTTTCTTTTTTTTTTCCTTACATTTATTTTAGAGTTTTAGCATCCTCTGTCTTCAAGTTATACTGAGGATGTTATTTTTTTATAGTTTTGTTTTTATTTTCTTGTTCCATCTTGTTTTTGGAGAAAATATTAGGAGATGTAGAACTAGGCAACTGCTATTGCTTTGAGCTATTATAAATAAATTCAAAGCATGATTTGTTACCTGAAATGTATGTTATCATGAGAAGGATATAAAACTAAAGTCACTATCAGAAATATGTAGAAACAAAACATATATTTGGGAATACAACATTTGCAATCACGTTTCCGTTCTTAGCCTGATATTGTGAATAATGTTTCCCTGACCACGATCTGATATATTTATGATTGACATGGTTGTTGGAGCCATAATATCCTAGCAGGGCTTCCTGGGTGTGCACGCTGCCTAATTTTACAGGGCCCTATACTGAGAAGGGCCCTTTTCTTGGTTTAAAGCTCTGTTGTTGCAATCTTGAAATTTTTAATTTTTGAACCATGGGCCCACATTTTTGTTTTTCACTTGGCTACCCAAATTAAGAAGCAGGTTCTGAGTCCTAATGAAGGTATTAATATAATCTTGGTAGCAGCTGCCATGTCTATCTGCTTCATCACCTCAAAATAACTGGTAACTTATATCATCCCTTTCTTCTCATTCACTTCTCCTTTTCCAAGGAAAGTTTGTCAAGTTATTAATTCTATGATACCCTCTTTCTTTAAAAAATATTTACTTAGTGAATACTTCATAATGTGTCCCCTCTTTGAGTTCTCCAGCATGGCTGTGTATCTGTAACTTAGTGAGTAGAAAAACTCTATCTTGACTCTATCAAGATAAACTCATCAAGCTAAAATTGTGTTTATTTTACATTAGACATCTCAAAAATGCTTTTATTTCCTCTCTGCTCACTTCACTCATTAAATTTTTACAATATAGCTTTTGTTCCTTGAAACTTCATTTTCAAAATTCAGCAATAATGTAGTTGCCAAAATCAGCACACCTTCCCTAGTTTTTTAATAACCTCCTTGACAATATCTCCATTGTTGACCATATTTTTTTCTACTTGAAATTTTCTCAACTTCCTTTCATGACATAACACTTGTAACCCCCTCATTACTTCTAAGGTGTTTTCTTCCCCTGCAGTCTGCTTTGTGTGTCTCTACATACAGCACATACCTTAAGACTCAAACTTCAGTCAAGAGAAGAAGCGGAGGTGGGGAGGGGCAGAAGTTAAAGGAAGGATGCAAGGATAGAATCCAGGATCAACAGGAGTGTTGGAGAAGAGCAGAGAACTGAGAAGCTATCAGGACTCAATGACAGAAATTTGAGAACATTTTTCAGGTTTTTGCTATTGAAGTGATGCAGATCCAGTGACTCATAGTATTCTTAGAAGTTTCAAATTCCCAGAAGAGAAGATCAGATTGAGTTATCTTTTGCTTTTATCAATCATTTTTGACCCTGTACAAGACTAGGAATAGAACCATGGTCCTAGAGGTTAGAAAAACCCCAGCTGGTATCTATTGCAAGAATTCACTGTAAGTATCTTCTGCACTCTACAATGAAGTAAATATTTCTGGATTTTTATTCCGATCTGTGTGATACAACTTAAAGCAGACAATGAAAATCTACCCAGTAAGCACCTAGAGAAAACAGAATTTCAAGTAGAATCTAAAAACCCATATCTCATTAAGCAAAGAGTTGCAGGCAAGAAAATATACCATAACAGTTTTTTAATAAAATTATTATGAGTTAGAAAAACTCTACTAATTTTCATAGCACCAGGGAACATAAATGAATATTACAATGTAAAATATGGGTTATCATATTTCAGAAGTTCAAGGTAAGAAAGAACATTGTTAAAATTACAAAGTTTTTCATTAATACTGTTATGAGAATTTAAGCACCCCATAAATATTATGAGAAAACTCCAATTTTCCTCTCACTAGAGATGTTCAAACTGAAGATTAACAATCATCTAAGAGAAATATTCTGAAGAAACATGCTAATACTCTTTGAAAATCCCAATAACCATTGTCCAGGAATATAATTATACAATGTTGACATTGGAATGGGTAGTATATAATGTAATCTACTTCCATAAATTTTAAAAAGGAACCACTGAAACTCTATGAGGTTATGTGGCCACAGGGTTGGTTAGTGATAAAACCAGAGTAGAAACACCCCTTAGGAATGCTCCACAAACGTGGAATAGAGCACATCTGTTATGAGCAGAGGAACGTAACAGGTCACAGGCAGGAACACTGGTTAATCTTAGTCCTTAATGTCAAAAGTTATTCTGACAGGCTCAAGGTATAAAGTTTGCCAGAGCACTCTGTTCTTATGTGAAGAAATAGCTGAAGCTGGCACTTTTAACTACCCAGGAAAATAAAAAATGTTTACATATTTTTTTAAATATAAAAGTAATATAAACCCATACCAAATAAAAAATGTAGAAAACAGAGGAAAGAAAAATCAGATAGTCCCCACTTCAATGCGATTATTTCACTACTCTAGTTTATTTAATTCCTTAAGTAATACTTATTACTATTGCTTATGTGTATGTTTTTACATGGCTTACATGCGCACACAGACATGCACACGCTCCCCATATATTAAAAATTTCCACCTTTATTTTTACTCTTCTCCTAGGTATCACGACACTCTTAAACAGTTTTCTGCTTCTCCTTTAAAGGAATTATTATCATCATCATCATCATCATTATTATTAATATTATTTATTTTAACTTCTCGATATACATTGTAGTAGATTTTCATGGCCCTTTACCCATTCCTCTTCCCGTCTCCCTATCCTCCCTTCTCCCCCGACATCATATCTCTTCACTTGTCTTTAGAAGTTCAAGGAATTGTTGTGATTGTTGTGTCTTCTTCCCCCCACTTATTTGTTTGTGTGTTTAAAGGAATTATTAAAGAGCAATTTTAAGAAAATAAAATCTTAATGAAGAGTTTCTTAAATAAAGTCATAGGATACAATGGCATTTCTCTTTTATATTATAACAATGCTTAGGTATATCTAGGACTCCATATTTAACTTGAGAAGATTCTCCAACTACTTGGAATAAAAGCCTGTGTCTTTCTTTCATAGTTATCCTCATCTGTGAATAATTTAAGGCAGAGCAGATTTGACTCTGGACTACTATCAATATCTTGACCATGTATCAGAAGTTTCCTTTGTACATAATAGTTTTCCTTTCCAGAGTGATACATATGGTGCATTACTTTTTCCCCAAATAAATATTGAAAGTAAATGCTAAATATCCCATGTCAACATGCACGTGCATTTAAGGCCCAGATAAGATCCTTGTGTTTTCCTACTTGGGAAAAAAATCTTTTCTTCTAGAGTTGAGCCTTCATTCTGCCAGAATATTATTTTTTTAAATTAACTCCCAGTGACAATTGAGGAAGAAAAATTGAGGAACTGTCATCGTGGAATAAATGGGTATATGGCCTATATGAAAGGCTATCGGAGCTCAAAACAACAGAAAGAGAATTCAGGGTAATGTTAGAAAAAGGAAGATACATATTTTTATTTTTAATAAGGTTTCTATGCATATTTGAATGAAAAGAAAATAGGACAAAAATATCCAGTCATCCATCCTTTGCTAGATATAAACTGTTAACTATGCATGTGATTAAACTACTTCTCTCCATCTCAGTTAACTCATCTGTTATGAGTGCACTAAATGATACAATTTCTAAGATTTCTTCATGTTCTTCAAATCTAGTCTTTTATTCAATCACTACCAGGGATTACATATATAAGTTAAATATTTGATTGTAACTTAAATATACAAATGACCACTCACTCAGCAAACTTTTGATGTAAGAACTTTTTTAAAAATACAGGTCTACTGATTAGACCATAAAATATTATTTATAAATTCTAGTCTTTGTTTTTTTGGAATGAGAACTTAAAGACTTTTCTGAAGATCTATGAAAGTGAAATCCTTCTAGAATTTTCTTTTCTAATTTGTTATCATCTTACATATACATAAAATTAAAGGGTTTTTCTGGGGGGGGTGGCTAGATAGTGAGTCTTTCTAATGCATTTGACTTAGTTTTCATAGACACAATTCTTTTCACATTTAAATTTCATTACCTTTGCAATATAAAATTATATTTTATAATTACAATTTTACTTATAATTGTTATAGGCAGGTTTGAGAACAAATTCAACTGACTCTCTTTAAGCATATGAGTCTCTGATGGGAACAGAAGTGCACAGGTACTCTAGGGAATCACTGATAAGTGATGATTATTCTCTATGCTTTCAGCAGCAGTTAGTATTATTTGCAGGGGGACTCAGAGTGCCTGCTAATCCAGCACTTAATGCTCAGTAGAGATTGGGTAAGAGAGCTTCTACTCTATTTTGGGGAAAGATAACACATTACCATATAAACAAGTATGTAAAAATATGGCAGAAATCACCATAGAACAATGTAGTGAATATATACATATATATAACAAAATGTATAATGAGTGAATTGACAGCATATGGTAAATAATGAGTACAGAAAGAACTTTTCAAGGTTAAGAGTGTTAGGAGGTAACCATTTTCCTCCACTCCTAATATTTGCTTCCAAGTAAACAGTAAATAAAATTAGTAGAACACTCCTGTCCTTTCTCTGCATCTTCACTCCTTCCATCCCAGGGGAATAGAATGCCTTTTATCATTGGAAAATTTGAGCTCAACATTTCCCTTACTCTCCCAAGATTAGACTCTGCCCCAGGAGGAAGAGAGATCTTGCCCCAGCCCAGAGCTGCCTATGGCTTTGAATTTAACATTAAGAAGCAAACTTGCCTGCAGAGATAAGCCGCATTCTTCAATGCAACCTTTATCAGTAATGAAGGTGATAGTTTGGCTCCCATCTATTATTTATTTTCTGTTTTCATTTGGTTCAGAGCTTGAGTGAAGAAGAGAGCTCTATCTAGTGGCCCCTTCAAAGACTCCAGCAAGGAGATCAAAGAAGGCTCCATGAACAATATGGGACTTCAAGGATGTGGGATGAAGGAAATGAAGAGTCCCTAGGACTCACCTGTCTCATTGAACTGCCCTTTAACAGTGCTATCATTACCAACTCTTTGCTGACACCTCTCTCTACTCTACTGCCAGAGTAATCTTCCTAAAAAAATGTGCCTAGGACTAAATATTGCAATTAGTTCCTAAGTGTAACACTCCAGGCCCTTCATGACTATGGTGACTATGCATCTTGTTTTGTTCAGGAAGGTCCCCGTTTACACTTATTGTTCCAGTGTAATTATTTATAGCATCCCCTTTTACTCTCAAAGTGTTACAATTTCAAAATATTATATTGTCACCATATATATGATCTACCTGTTACCTACCTTTTCAGTCTCATCTCCTGATACTCTAACCCGCACATTTATCTCCATCCAATATAATCCACTCAGCAATTTCAAATAATGCATACTTAGTGTCTCCCCTGGCCTTTGCCAAGCTGCTCCTTTTATGTGGAATGTGCCTGTTCTCCTCCCCCTCATCTAGTGAAATCCAAATTATCCTTCATGGCCCAGATCCAAAGTCACTGCTTCTGTTAAGTCTTCTCTACCCACTCTACCCCTCCAAATTTGTACTTATTCTGTGTCTGCTACTGGAACAGAATGTACTTTGAGGCTCTAATGCACTGGTATATTTTAATCCAGTTTAATTTTTGCTGAGCAGAGTATACATAATGTTAAACAGTGTCTACTGAGTGAACACTGAGCTGAGAGAGTCTTTCATTACGGTTCAGAGCTGGGTACAAGATTCTCTATGGAAGAGTTAATTAGAGTTTAATGTTAAGTGAGTGGCGGAGAGCAAGCTCAGGTTAAGCGTGACATGTGAGAACTCTCCCTGGTGAGTATATAACAGCGCTTGTTTAGATGGGCAGTAAACAGTCCAACTCCAACAGTGGCCTGTGCGAGAGAGCAGTGAATCCTTTTATAGACATTGTGAGACATTGTTATGCTGTGATAGTGATTGCATTATAATTATTGCTAACCTGTTTAGTGTTCTTTTGAGCCTTTTAATCACACCAAGTGCACAATCAGAAATTCTAGTATTCAAAACTATGCTGTGATGAAAAAAAGAAAAAGCTACTGGTATATTAACTAAGAATATAGGCTTTTAGAATAAAAAAGAACATGTGGGGTTATATTCTGTCAAAACCTAAATGCAGCCTTAGACAAATTATTTAAATTTTCTAAACTGTTCTCATCATTAAAAGGGGGACAGAAATACCTCTAAGGGCGGTTGTGTAGGTTACTTAAGATCATGCTTGTAAAGGGCATATGAGTAAGAATTCAATAAATGTTAGCCACCCCTGCCTAGAAAATAGTTACATACGAGCACTCTAGTAAGTTGTGTAGTGATATATGGGAACTATCAATTGGTGTAACTTTTTGACGGTGGAGAAAAATGTGCAGAAGAAAACTAAGAAATTTGGAATATGAGTCTCCCCTAAAAAGCTTTGCAGCCAGAGCAGACTCTGAGCCACTGGTCCCAGTTCTCATAGTTTGGCTCAGGCAGGTTGGACACTGAGGAACTGCCATAGGGGCCATGCTTCCAGTTTGTACACTTCCTTGAGGACAATTTTTATACCTTCAGTGTCTTTCCATGATTTCTCTCTCTCCCTCTTACTTTCCCTCTCTCCCTCCCCACCCCCTTCTTTCTCCTTGATTTTTTTTTTTGACTGCTTTTTTGTTTTAGAACTCCTCGTGTTTACCTGTAAAGAACACTTTCTACAACATTTTCCAAATCAAGCCTTCCATACCTTCTGGCTTATGATGGGATAGAAAATAATTTCCTGTCTTCTCCCCTCACTGTATTTGTAAACCAGATATGCAAAAATTTGAAGGTTTTATTACAATGCTACAGCTATTAGTGAAGTCAAAAAAAGAGTAAAGAACTTCATTATGGTAAAGAACTCCTCTTTACCATACTCTATGAAGAATAAAAATAAAGAATAATAAAGAATAAAAATAAAGAATAATATCCCTCCACAAGGGCTAATGGTAGATTTAGGTACACAAATGATAGAAATAAATCCCTTCACTTTTGAGAGGAAAATTATTCTGATAATACTTGAGCATTTCTTCTCTGCTAGGGCTGGGAGGATCTCCGGAAAAGTCGAAGAGAGGAGATGTAAAGATGGGAAGATAACAGCTGTACTTACTAGAAGTAGTAGCAGAAGGTTACCGGAAGATCAACTTTTAAGAGTTATTTCTCCTTCCCTCCATTCCATCATTCTCGCCAAGATCAACATTAATCTTGCCAGAATAAGTGTACTTCAGTTTCCTCATGATAGGGTTAAAAATATTACCGTTTCATAGGGCTGTGGTGAAAATTCAATGTGATAATAAATGCAAAACACTGTAAACAATATACTGCACATGTAAGAAAATAATGTCAGCCATTATCATTACCATTGTTTTAATTTTTTTATTGGTCCTACCCTGGACTGATATTAAGGCAGAATGAAAAACTGTGTGGGTCATGTGATGTGTGTGATATGGGATGGAGAAGAGATCATGTTTCCTGTACCAACATGACAGAGTGCAGATGAATGGAGAAAAAAGAAAACAATGCAAAAAAACTCTACTGGGAGGAAGGGAAGATCTAATATCCATGAGTATATATATTCACGGTTTGACTCCAGCCTAGGGATCAAAAATATATTCGCTGTGGTGAGAAGCAGAAGAGAGACTGAGCCAGGGTGAAGGTGGAATCGGAATAAAGAGGAAAACAAGATGGTGTAGAATACCTGTCATAGTGGAAGCTGCATAGAGGGTGACCCTGGAAATGGTCATAGTTAAGGCAGTTCCAAGCCCAGCATCTAAGATTGGAGAGGAGATGGTTCTTCTCTGACAAGAATGTGGTAGCAGAGCCGTTATATCAGTGCAAAGCAGAGACAGTGAGCTTAACAGGAGACATTCAAGTCATGCCAAGGGTCACATCATAAAATTGAGGGAGATTATGAGTGGACAAGTATTCACGGTTCAGTTCATAGGAAATGAATCAAGCTACAAGAGAGAAGCATAATCCCAGTCAAAAGGAGCTAAGACATCTTTATTCTTTAGGAACCAATGTGACGTGAATTCATAAAAGGATAGGAATCAAGTAATTAGCCTGACCTCCCAGTGAGGGGTTTTCAAATAGACCATTGCCACCCAATCAGGCAGCCAAATGTTTCCAAGAACATCTTATAATTAATTAATTGAGTCTTTAACTCCTAAGACTCACTTGATTTGGGCTAAAATAGCACAAGTCCTACCTATGCTGAAGCATTTACATTCATGGAAACCCATTTACGATAATGCTTCTCTCATTATAAATGCTGAATAAATGTTGACTATATCTAAGCCAGAGAAAATTTGCATTTTAACCATATTTTTTAACTCCAATATAGAATAGTGATTGATAGGAGAGTTTCTATTACATTGGCAGAACTAAGGATGGAGGTATTTTGGAGCCAGGTAGACTTCTGCATCTTTTAAAATCCCATTGAAACCAGTGGATGCCTAGGACCAGATTTTAATACAGTTTTTTTCAGAGGTTCAGAGAGTTGCCAAGGATGCCACAAAAAAAGTAATATAGTCAGTGTACTCTACATTCCCTTGAGAAAGTAAATCAAATCACTTACATTTGTGGAGAAAACAGTCTGAAATTGTGAGGCCTTAAGTCACCAAAATTCTGTCATGGGATCGTGAGAGCTCTTAAAATTTTGTAATGTGAGAGCTAGAGGATATATTAAAATTCTTATTAGCTAAAATGAGGGTAAAGGAAGCAGGGAATAAAATTGTACATGCTTATATAGAAATGAAATATATGTGCAACTTGGCTAACTATATATTTGGAAGAACTTTAAACTTGTGGGAAGTCTAGAAAATGAAGTTCAGTTACCTGAGAATAAGGGACTAGCTTTATTTCACCCATCGCTGTAATGCCCCTATTGATATCTTTTCAAATAACCTTAAGTTCTCTGAACTACTCAGGATTTAACTCAGACATCTAATGCCATTTTAACATTTTACATAGTGGTTTAATAATACAGAGTCTTTAGCTCAGAAAAATTAGGAACAGATGGTGAGAACAGACTCATTCCCATTCCTGATGTGCACTTTATTATACTACTTTCAAAGAGTGACCTAAAGCACATTCCATAAATATACAGTAGGTGTGTGGATTGCATCTCTTGAGAAATGACAATTTTGTGCAATATCCCTTTAACTATTGCCATTCCTAGCTCTGCTTCAGCATGTACTAAGACAACTTTAGACAGAAAACAAAGCAAATAAATATGTAGTGATGCAAATACTCATCACAACAAATATTTTACTATCTATAAATTAATTTTAATGTTGAGTGTCTTTTTAAAAATAAAAGCCTACTTCCTAATATTTAAAAGGTACTTTGACAACACACAATATCATTCTACAATAGGGCATTTAAAAAGTATTTAATTTCAAAAATTAAGAAATGGTAAGATAAAAATAATAATAGCAATAGCTACTATTAAGTGAATGGTTGTTATGTGCCAGAAACTATTATTAAATCTCATTTTCTGCTCAAGATATCCCCAATTTTATGAAATAAATTTTTAGGGATAAATTTATCCCTGATTCTTAGATGAGAAAACTGAAACAGAAAGAAATTAAGTATTTTGTTTAAGTTACTTAAGTTTATAAATAACATACTCTGTTAGATGGCAATTAATAATTGATCATTATTATTAGAATAGAAAACACTTAAATGTATGCTTCAGAGTAAAAGAAATTGGTTGATTTTCAAACATAGTTACTACTAGATTACAGTATACTCTGTGTCTACCAGAAATACAGATAGCCATGAGCACCTTTTCTCAAAGTATACCACTGGCTCAATGTACTCCTACTATATTTTAACAGTCACCAGAATATTGTGTTTAAAATCTAATGTTCTGTTTCTTCTGTTATAGCTATTTGATTAGAATAATAAACAGAGTGCAGAGATTGGGGGAGGCTGATACATGTTTACAATAGTTATATCTTGCTATTAGCACTCTACTTGATGGGGGCAGAGGGAAGCTTGATCTATGAGCGTACTTCAAAATGTTCGTGGAAAGACATTTTGATTTTTGATGACATAAAAGATAATATGACTTCTTCCATGAACATTTTGAAGTACCCTTGTAGATGCAAAAACTATGATCTAGGTCTGCTTTTGTACTGAAATTCCCCCACAAACACCGCTAAAGTGATCCTGAAGGAGTACACTTTGGTGTTTTTGAGTCATACTTTCTCTTAGAATTCCAAAATAACATCTTGTCTTTGGATAGTAAATATTTTCTTCATGTTACTTCCAAAATATCATGCTTGCTTGAGAAATACACGATGAATAACGAAGGAAGAGACCCTGATCTTCATTTTATCAAGCAAATAAGTGTTGGCTTCTACTTCCTCTGGATTTAACATTTAAGAAGACTACACTCAGGTTCAGAAATGCTTCTTGTCAACTTTGTATGCTGCATAATGCCGTGGTTCCCACACATTACTGTATTTCATATCACCTGGAGGCTTGTTAAAACAGCTTACTGGGGACCCCACCTCCAGGGTTTCTGATTCAGTAGGCCTCAAATAGTACAGAAGAATTTGCAACTGTAACAAGTTCCCAGGTGAGGCTGATACTGTCAGTAGAGAGACGACACTCTGAGAACCACGGTTCAGTGTGTCCTGCATGTCTTAAAACCAAGCAACAGTCATGTGGATTTTTGCATATGATTTTTAATATCTTTGTTCTCTCTTTCAGATAATTGGCATTAGATAACATTTATCGGTTCAGTGTGTCCTGCATGTCTTAAAACCAAGCAACAGTCATGTGGATTTATGCATATGATTTTTAATATCTTTGTTCTCTCTTTCAGATAATTGGCATTAGATAACATTTATTAATTTGTGGTTTTTTATATATATGAGGGTACTTCAAAATGTTCATAGAAAGATCCATATTATCTTTCAATTTTATTTTTCCACAAACTTTTTTTTTTTTTTTTTTCCTTTTTTTGTCTTTTTTCGTGACCGGCAATGGATCGCAACC
>NW_007729240.1:77738-92612 GCF_000696425.1 Galeopterus variegatus | reverse complement strand
CCTCGGCGGGAGCGCCACCACGCTCCCAAGCGGTGCACTCAGCAGTGCGCCACCGGGCCAGCCCATTTCCACAAACTTTTTGAAGTACCCTTATATGTATAAATGTCACATCTCTCTTTTTTCAACGATGGTTGCCTTGTAAATGATCCTCTTTGGGCACCTGAATCCTAAATTTTAAAAAATAGATATGCAAAAGTTTGTGAAGGGATACATCCACATATGTAAACCATCCTTCCTACATTACCACCAATTTTAGTAGTGGGGTTTTTTTTCAGTCAAAAAAATAGTAATGTGTTTCAAGTTGATCTTCTTTTCAAAGAAACAATATTACAAATAATTACCATTGCAGCTTTCCGGAATATATAAACAAACATTATAAAGTGAGGCATTCTTCTAAATGAATTCCATTATTTTCACTTTTATATATTGTTACTTCTTTTAATGGTCTTAGAATATTGGAAGTAAAGTTTTACATAAAACAATTCCTCTCAGGTTTTGAGAGAAAATTCTTGGCCTTTCTTTTTAAAGGAAGATTACCCTATAAACTTAACCTTCATATTAAAAGTGTTTATTGACTAATATTATAAACAAAATACATTAAAAGCTGGTCAGAAATTATTTTTCTTAAATTAATTATTAAATTTTTATTTACAGCCACTCACATCTATGGCTTAACATGAAATTTATTTTACAGACTGCTGACATGTTATTGTTAATGTCACCAGTAAGATATCTTCTTTAGTCTTACAACTTTAAACACAGCTATGTTATTAAGGTACAGTATTTACAAAATGCTTACAAACTTTATTTTATAAAGCCTAACATCTGTTTGCAAAGTAATTTTGCAGTCACTAAGAGTAAAACCATATAACTATCAGGAGACACAAAAGAAGACCAGAAGAGTTGTATTTTCTCTTGTTTGTATTGTGAAGTACAGTTAAACAAATAGTGTCTCCTTTCACTGGCTCAGAACCCCAGCCAATAATACAATTGAGGCTGAACTATTTGAAAGGGAGCTGTGACTTTTGTTGGGATCTGGCTGGATGGCATTGCTTAGTGGAAAGCAAAAGTGCTCTTGCTTTACCACAAATACTTTACAAGGCAAGGAACTTTAGAGAGGGATGACAGCAGGAACTATTAGAAGATTAATGAGGATCCCCATAGCCTACTCTTTTATGGATTGCCAGCAACTCTTTCATCAACCACATTTACTGGGCAAGTAACTCTATTGCAATATATACATATATACATTAATATATGTTAATATAGGGTACCCTATAAGTCTGTTTCATGGTAAGAGATCCTAAACAAAATAGTTAAAGGCATTTTATCAATAATGAAAGACTCAAGAGGGGAAAAAAAATTTAAAAACTAGGGGAAAAGCTAGGAAAACTTTCATTGTGCATACCAATTAACCATTTTGCTCTTCAATGCCAATAAGCTCTTTTAGTTTTTTTCTCACAAACATAAAGAAAATAATTTAGGATGAAAGTTAACTATATCATACTAACAGTGTATTAACATACATGTTAAATCATTTTACGTTCACTTTACCTGAAATACTTGATCTTTCAGCAATAAGATCTAGATTTACAGGTTCATTACACAAGTTAACAAAAAAATGAGTATTATGTTTTTTTTCAGGATCTTCTCAAAATTTTTTAATTATAAGAAGTTAATATCAACTTTATTTTTTTGTTCATTTGTTTGCTTGTTTTGGTGATTGTTTATATATCGCCCATACAAAACTTGTGGTTTCTTTTTTATGAACAGGTTTAAATCTGTTAATGGTTTAACATAACAAAATAAGCTTGAACCTCAGATTCCAAGTAAAAATATCAGGATGATCCATGTGATTCTGCATTACATTGAAAATAAACATATCACTCCTTTATTATATAGCCTCCTTTTTTCCTCACTGCCTCCCCACAGAGGCAGTATGTATACCCCTAGTAGAATATATGCAAGTTAACCTAAACAGGACATATGATAACTCCTTGCTAAGGAAGGGTGCTCTGTTCCATTGGCAGGGACAGCTGCAACCAAGTTGAACTACTTTTAAATCATTGTTTTTGGTAAACAGATTTTATAAAACTTTAAATAGGTATTATGTTGCCTCCAAACTATTTGGGATCACTTTAAAACATTCCTAAAAAAAGTAATTTCTTACATGTAGAAGTATGTTGACCCAGGGCATAATTCATTTAAGGAAAGAAACCAAGTTAGAGTAATAGAGTCAGAGAAAATGAAGTAGGAATTTTAAGTAGCACCATTAAAACTCATGATGTAACTGCAGCCACATAACCACAGTAAAGAGTATCATAGCAAGAGGAATGTGCTTCATAATTATAAGACAATTATAAATGTCATGTATATGGACTTTGGAACAAATTTATTTTTATTTTTTATTTTTTTTGTCTTTTTTCGTGACCGGCAACGGATCGCAACCCTCAGTGTTGCGCCCATACCGGACCGGGACCGGCAACAGGATCGCAACCCTCGGTGTTGCTCCCGCACCTTGCTCAGCCAGTGAGCAGCCGGTCCATATGTGGGATCCGAACCCTCAGCAGGAGCGCAGCCGCGCTTCCCAAGCGGTGCACTGTAGCAGTGTGCCACCGGGCCGGCCCTGGAACAAATTTAAATAATTATATTTGAATATGAATATGTTTGATCTGCACTGTAGCAGTGCGCCACCGGGCCGGCCCTGGAACAAATTTAAATAATTATATTTGAATATGAATATGTTTGATCTCAAAACTTATGGTATCTAAAAAATACTATTGCTTGAACTATCACATTATATCTACTTGCCTCTTGTCCAACCAAACCCCAAGACCCTTCTATTTGGTGAATAAAGAGTATCATTTACCAGATTAATGAAAAGTATAAACCAGCAGATCTGTCTTCTCCCTTTTGAACCAATCTTCTTTAAAACATGGTAATAAATAACATGTTTAGACTTCAAAGACTATCCCTGTTAGGCAGCAGGAAAAACACAAAAGAAATTCCATTTACTAAGAAGAGTTGAAAATAAGATATATGTCTAAAGACTAAGACTAAAGACAAATTATTTATGGACCTTGAGCCATCTTAAGGGTATTTTTAATACTGATTTGTCCTTTTATGTAATAATATAATACACAGCATTTTAGTAAAAAGATTTAACCCTAAACAGCATATATTCTAATTCTACTCTGTTAAATTTATCATGAAATCTTTCAATAGTGTGAAAAGCTACAAAAAATAAAATAAAAGTATCCCAGAACTCTCTACCTGCATTTAACAATTATCAGTTTGCTATGTTTGCTTCAGGTATCATTCCTTCTTTACTTTTTTCCTTTCTCCCTCTCTCCCCCGCTCACTTCCTTCCTTCATTCCTTTCAGTCTTTAATTTTCTTTTTAATTAAAGATACAGCTACATTTCAAGCCTATGTGTAACATTTGCTGATCTCATTCTCTTATCTCTCTCCCTATCTAGAAGTTTGTGTGCATTAGACCTGTCCATGTTTTAATTCTTGCAATATACATGCATGTATTCAAAAATAATGTTTCCTGTGTTTATACACTTTACATAAATGACACCATATATTTTGCATAATTCTGCAAATTGTTACTTTTATTAAATGCCACAGTTTTAAAATTTAGTCACTTTGATACATACAGATCTAAGTTGTTTTAGCCCTGAATAATATTTTATTGTATAAATTTTACCCAATTTATTTCTCTATTTCTCCTATTGATTAGTGTTTTTTTTTGCTCACACTTTTTTTGCAACTGCTACCCTATGAATAATAGTAAAATTTGTGCTTATTTTCTGATAGCCTTTTATGACATTGGCATAAATTTCAGGCTTCTTTCTCTCGTAATTTTCTCCCTCCCTTCTTCTCTCCTCCTCCTCCTCCTTCTTCTCTCAACTTAAAATGACTTACATATTCTGATGACTAAAACCTTCTGTACTGAGAACAGTCAAGATTATCCTTCAATAAGATCACTATTTTGATGAAGGATTTGGAAGCTACGCTATATGAGGAAAAGCTGAAGTTCCCAAAGAGATTTAGCTTTGAGAGGAAATTATAAAGAGAACTTCTATTTGTATAAACTTCTGTTTGTACAATTTTGTACTGTGTATATCTGTTATTTCACTGATACTTGGGAATGACAAGCATTGCTACCCTTCTCCTAGAGATAAGGAAACCTATGTTGCCTGGGCTCTGTCACTTGTTCAAGGTCACAGAACCAATAAAAATGAAGCGATGGTTAGAACCCAAACTCTTCCAACCTTGAATTTGCTGCCTTATTACTGTATTGTACCATTTTCTGAGACTGCTATAACAAACATCACAAACTGGGTAACTTAAAACATCAGAAATTTATTCCCTTACAGTTCTGGAGGCCAGAAGTCCAAAATCAAGTTGCCACTCACCTCCAGAAGATTCTAAGGTATTAATCCTTCCTTGCTTATGTCAGCTTCTGGTGCCTCCACAAATTCTTTGGCTTATTGCTGCATAACTAAAATCTTTGTCTCTGTCTTCACATGGCTTTCTTCTCTTTTCTCTTTGTCTTTCCTCTGTGCATCTCTTATAAGGACACTTGTCACTGGCTTTTGTTTCTCTGCTCTGTGTGTCATTAGATAATCCAGAATTATCTTATCTTGACCCTTAATTACATCTGTGAAGACCGTTTTTCCAAATCAGATCACATTCACAGGTTCACAGGATTAGGAAGTGGACATATATTTTGGGAGCCACCGTTTAAACCATTACAGCCACTCACACAAGGCATTCATTGAGTATTTGAAGGATAGCATATGAAAGATGGAACACTGAATAGAAGGCAGAAAGAAAAAACACACAGCTTATTATTTTCTTTACTAATGTAGCAAGTGCTTAATGAGCACCTACAATATTCTAAGAATTTTGCAAGTGCAGGAAATTCTGTGATGAGAAAAACACACACAAAACAAAACAAAATAGTGAAGCTCCAAGATTAGTAATAAAGATAGATATTAAATGCATCATAAGTTAATTAAAGTTGTGATCTGGCTGTGATGAAACCCATTCTAATAAAGTTTTCTATCCAATGGTTAAGTAAATAAACTCAAAAATTGAATAATATCTTACAAAATATGTTTCTAACTTCCTCATTTTTACCTACTTCTCAGTTTTCTCTTATGTGTTAAAAATGCCACAGAACAAATTCCTAAACAAGTAGGAATTTGCCTTCTAAGGTCACTTTTAATGTCATGTTACGAAATTCACACTTAAACTTCAATGTTCATAAATTAGCTCTATTTTTGATGAATTATATTTCTCAAAAGGCATAACATTTACCATGTTATATTATTGGTATTGAAATGTGAGAGGTTGGTTAAAGGATACAAAATCACAGCAAGATAAGAAAAATAAGTTCTAGTGACCTAGAGAAGTGCAAGTTATCTGTAATAACAATAGTGTGTTATATGTTCTCAGTCGGCTAGGAGATGAACTCAAAGAAATGATAAATTTTTGTAATGATAGAAATGCTAATAACCATGATTTGATCATCACATATTATATACATGTATTGAAATATAACTCTGTACCCCCTAAATATGTACCATCAATACTTGTCACATAATCAATCAATCAATAAATAAAAATGCTAATCTGTAGAAAGTGCAAGGAAACTTCAAAATGTTCTGTCAGTTCATTTGTGGATAAGGTAGCAAGAGTAGCCTTATCATAAGGTAGTAGATCCATCACGCCAAAAAACCCCAGTGACTTTATTTAGTATTTTAAGCTCATGTTAAATAGGTAGTAGGAATGCATGTAAAAATAACAATAATTTCCAGAAATCACTGGTTTTACTAAAAAGAGCATGAAGTTTGCAGTCTGACATACCTAAAGTTAAATTTTCAAGCTTTATCACCATGTCTGAGACAGCCTTCTCTTAATTTAAAATTTCGAGAATTATTTTTTAATAATGAGCACTTCAGTTTACTGTAAGGATTTTTTAAATTATCAAGCCTAAAGATCATAATATATAACAGTTGCTCAAAACTGTTAACAATCTTTCTAATGATATATTGACACAATTAAATAGTCTTTTCCAAAAGACTTTACCCCATATTCTAGAATAACATACCAAAATGACTACTTAGAATCTCTATTTGGGTGTTCAACAGGCATCTCAAAATGAACAAGATCAAAACAGAAATCTTGATTCAACTCCAGTCCCATATCTGCCCCACCACTACACTACTACTTAGAATCTCTATTTGGGTGTTCAACAGGCATCTCAAAATTAACAAGATCAAAACAGAAATCTTGATTCAACTCCAGTCCCATATCTGCCCCACCACTACACTGCTTCTCCTTTTAAATGTTCTCTTTCGCATGGTCAATGATAACTAGATGATCACACCATGAATCTGAAAGTCAAAATTGATTCATCTGTTTTGTCACCTCCCACATTTCCGCCTGAAAGATCTAGTGGCTATACTTCCCACATATATCTTAAATCTGACCGTGTCCATTGAACACTGGTCACCTTGATCTCTACCATCTTCTCTCACCTGAAATGTTATAAGAGCCTCCTAATCTGTTTCCTAGTTTCCATCATTGGTATTCACATGGCTCATTTTCCACATGCTAGTCAGGACAAACTTGCAAAAATGTAAACTAAATCATGTCACTCCACTGATTAAATTTTTCCAATGGTTTTTCATTGCAAACAGAATAAAATCTAAACTCACTGTACTTTAGCATACAATATACTGCTTGATTTAGTCTCTGCCATCTAACCATTCACCACACTCCAACCAAACAGACTTTCTTTGCCAAGCTCATTCTCTCATCAGGGCCTTTTTATATTCTACTTAAATTCTACATATTCCTTGCCCTAGTTTTCCAAAAGTCTAATCCTTTGTAATAATTCATGTCTCAGCTCAAATGTTAGCTCCTGAAAAAAGACCTTCACTAGCCATCCCACATAAAGCAGCTCTCTCTCTCTTTCTACCCCAGCCACTTCTGATCCTATATGACAGTGTTATTATTACCAAACTGACAACCATATGCCCCATTTAATTATTGGAATATGTGCTTATATCTGCTCTCTCTATTGAAAGGCAACTCCCATGAGAGAAATCATATTTTTTACTTCCCACAGCACCTGTTATCTACTGCCAGACACATAACAAACACTCATTGCATGATTAATACTTCAAAATAGCATATGATAACAATAAAACAACAAATATGTGAATATTGTGAGAAAATGCTCAAATGTTCATAAATATATATAAGAGTTACAATTGAAATAGAGAAAATTAAGTGAGGTAATTACTTTAAAGTTCTAAAACAGTGGAATAAATCTTAGTGTTTTGAAGTATTGACTTAATAACCTTATTTTCTTTTTAAAATCATCTTTGCTATACATTGAGAAATAGTACAAAATCTAATTACTACTAATAAAGATATGATATTAAGCAATAATAATGAAATTACTACAATTTGGTTTATAAAAGAAGAAATATAAGAAAAATAACATTCTCTAATAAAATTTTAACTCACATAAACATTTAAAGATCCAAACAACCATGCGGTAGGCTGATTCATTTGAACAGTATAGAGTAATTCCAGCATTAAAATATTAAGAATAGTCATTGACATTAATGAAGGTAATACAATTTCCTTCTTCAAGTTAATATAATAATTTTTGAAGTTTATAGCTCAAGGAAAAATTATATGGAGGCTTGAAAACTGTTCAAGTCAGTCATGAATAGCAAAGGGATACTCTACTCTTTGAAAATTTATCAGTGTGAAATGAACATTATGATGATTTGATTTTTGCAGTCTTGTATCTTTGATTACTCTAAATGTTGCCTATTAATTCTTAGCATGATATTAAATATACTGAAGAAAGATTGGTTAATATCCATTGGGATTTCCATGAGAAATAAATGTCTTTTTCATTTGGCTAGTCAGGTGGGAAAATAACACAAAGTCAATACTAATTTATATAACACACTGTGCTGTTTCCAAAGGCTCAAGAATATGCATTTTTCCAGATAGTAATAATCCCTTCCACTTTATACTTTGCAAATCACAGCACATACATTATCTCATTTGAGCCTCAAAACAATCATGTAAGTTAGGCAGAATAGTGTATTATTATTTCATTTCTCCAAATTGGAAAAAAGAAAGCTGAGGATCAAAAAGTTAATTTTTCTAAACGACATGGCTAGAAAATGAACAAACCTACTATAGCCTAGGATTCAAATTTCTTTCCCAGCACCCTTTTCATTGTACCATCCAGTTCTGTTAGTTCTCTGACAGGTAAGACATGCAAATTAAAGAACAGTGCCCTGAGCTCCTGGTGTCCAAGGAAACATTATGGCATCCATGTTTCCCTGCAATAGCAGATCTAGTTCTGACTCCAAGCAGGAAGTGACTCTTCTAAACACAAGGTGCTGAAAACCCTTATTCCATCACCAAAGTTTAAAAAGAATGCTAATACTGCAAAGAGAATGCAGCTGCCCATAAACACACAGCTCTTAGAATAGAAGGGCAGAGAGTAGCTGGAATATTCTGTCAGACAACAGTTTCCAGAAAATATGGAAGTGAAGCACAGATTTGCCAAAATCAATACATAAAGATCCAGTACCTAAAGATTACATATGGGTGGGGGTGGACAGGAAAACACTAGAGTCCTGTATTAAGGAACCTGAAGCTGGCTCAGGCAGATTTGGGCAGAGTAAACTTGAGACAGAAAGATCAGAACCCAGATTGAAGCATATCACATTGATGAAACAACATTACAAGTCTTAGGTGAGGTGAATCTGGAAAGTGATATCAGAATATATGTTATGCGTGTTCTATTTTTATTTATTTATTTATATATTTATTTTAAAGATGACCGGTAAGGGGATCTTAACCCTTGACTTGGTGTGGTCAGCACCATACTCACCCAGTGAGCAAACCAGCCATCCCTATATGGGATCTGAACCCATGGTCTTGGTGTTATCAGCACCGCACTCTCCAGAGTGAGCCACAGGCTGGCCCCCCTTATGCGTGTTTTAGATCTTACATGACTATACCATAAATTGCATATAATACTGCTATAGTGTATGGACTCAGTTACTCTAAACAAATACATTTGCTACCTTCTTTAAATTCCAATATGAAGAGCTTTCTGTGGATACATCTATATGAAGATACCTGGACAACATAATTCCTATTAGAGTCAAAAATCTAGAACCCAGATTTAATTAAATTAGTCAGTTAACCCACCTATACCATTCTGAATGAGGTTTCTTTCTGTCTGTCTTAGGCTAACTGTTTCTCTCCATCGATGTTCATTGCTTCCCTCAAAGCCAAGATTGTACATGACTATATTCCTCCAGCCTCAAAACTGCTTCCTCCCCAATTCCCCCTGGGACTAAGAGTGATAATAATTTAGCTGCTACTAAGCCCTAGATTATTGAAATATCCTTTGTGGTTGTTATACACCCACACCTTTATAATTACTATATATTATTATACTTAGGATAATAAATCAATCATTCTAGAATTCACCTGTTTTAAGTGTGCCATCTGTTACTATTGGGACACTAACAGATATAGCCCTACATTGTATAAGGCCTTTTGTTACCCAGTCCTCCTCACAACCATAACAGGTATGAACTAATATTTCCCACTTAAACCAATAAAACTCAAGCTCATGGAATTTAAATAATAAATATAATGTCATACAGACAGTAAAAGGTAACACCAGAATTTTGGTTTCTAATAGTCGGAGCCAAATATCTTATATTTCCACTATACTGTTTTGACTCCTGAGTTTTTTATTACATATATTTTCACATATATATGCCTTATTTTTTACAAAGTGCTATTGTCATAAAGTAACTGAAGGTTTGAGTGAAAAAGATAGTGGAAACAATCCATCTTAAACCATTTATGAATAAGTAAGGTGAGAAAACTAGAAAAAGTGAAGCAACTTGTTCAAATTCACAAATGTATCGACTGCTAGCTAAACATCCCCCACACTTTAAATAAAAATATATGTAATATTAAATGACCAGCTGATACAGAGAGGCGAAGTAACTCACCAAAAGTGACATACTTAAAGGTATAGAGAACATGTTTCTTATCATTCCCAATCATTATAAAGGTTGTAGGGCAGAGTAGGTGCCCATAACTCTGCATAACGAAGAGGAAATAAATCAATTTTTGTTAGTTGAATATATCCATTAGTTGATTTCTCTGATCATTTTTTAGATTTAATTAGAAATAACAAAGGAAGGTAATGATAATTTGAGCAACATAGTTAACATTTTGAAATTCTATAATTCTTTTTTATTACCCTCACATAATATTTAGAGAATCACTATCTGATCAAGTGAGAAAGAATTGTGATAATTAAGGTAGTTTTGAGTAAACCTTACTACTGGCTTTAAAATGTAAAATAAAAAAGGGGAATCTAAAACATGACTAACTTCACAGTAAATATTAAACACTAATAAAATCAGGGGAAAAAACCCAAGAATTTCTGATAAAACTGTTATAATTTAAAATGCTTTTGGAAGTTTTAACCAATACAATTAATCAGAAATAGAACTTAAGGAGTAAAAGTCTAAATATGAAGAAATAAAAGTATCGCTTTTCTGAATATGTTTGTATAGCTAGGAAATTCAGAAGAATCAATAGAAATACTACTAAAAATAACAAGAAAATTTAATAAGGTGGCTGCAAACAAAATAAACATATGAAATGACATAGCTTTTCTGTATATCAGTATTAAATAATTGGAAGTATAATTAAATACACACACACATATGCATACACATACACTACATTTATATACATACACATACGTACATACTAGTATTCAAATATTAGGCAATTAGTAAGATAGTGAGTAAGATATATATGGGATCTATAAGAAATAAACTATGAATTTTTCAAAAACCATAAAAGAATATTTGAATAAATTAAAATTCATCCATTATTCCTGGATAAAAATACAAAATATATAATGTAAAATTCTTACTAAACTACTCTAAGTTGTAATAGAATTTAAATAAAAACTTTAAACAGATCCTATCTTAATTAGAACAAAAATAATTCTAAAGTTTGTGAACAGACACAAAAAATAGTGGGAAGTTTTGTAAAAGGTAATTAATTGATTCTTCTGTGAATCAAAATGTCTACTAGAGATTAAACAATTTTTTCTAATTTTAGAATAATGGCAGAAGATGTGTCTGAGAGATTAAAACATTACTAAAAGGTATTATAATTCAATGTTTAGTGTCCATAAAATAGACAGGTCAAGTAGATAGAATAAATTGTCCCAAAATAGAAATAAGCCTATAAAAGGGAATATGTGGTAAAGAAAATATGGAAAACAATGAGGGAAGAATTGATTAATCAACCAACGACCTTGAACAAAATGGTCAGCTAATAGAAAAATATGAACTAAGATCCTTTCTTTGTACCATATGGCAAAGTATATTATAATTAATTAAATATTTAGGTATAAAATATCAAGCCATAAAAAAACTAAAAACACGATTAAAACTTTCTAAGTTTAAAAGCATTGAAAGAAACCATGAAGGATATAATTAATATATGAGCAACATGAAAATTTAAAACTGAATATTAATAGTATCACAAACGTTATTAAAAGATAACTGGAGAAATATTTGCAATGAAATAAGGTTTAATGACTTTAACACAGAGTTTTTGCAAGCAATCAAAGAAAAAAACAAAACATAAATGAGTAAAGATATGAGAGATAATACATGAAAAAGGAATTTCATGTAATAAATGTATTTAAAAAGCTGATTGTCAAGAGTAATAAAAGACATTTTAAGTAAAATTAAAATCATTTTTTTCAACAAATAGATTGCAAAGATTTTTAGAAGTTAATACATTTACACGTTTGTGAAGAAAGGAAGTCTTATCTATTGATGTGAATTGTATACATACAATAAGTATTGGAAGGAATTTGAAAATATGTATTGGTATACATATTTCATTTTTGCTAATCCATAACAGTGACATAATCTGAGACATAAATATTTATGTACTAAATTCTTCCACACTCCATTAGGGCAAAAACAGAGTTAAATTGAATATATAATATGATATTAACTATGTATAACTAGATAGGAAAATAGTGGGAAGTTTTGTAAAAGGTAATTAATTGATTCTTCTGTGAATCAAAATGTCTACAATATTTGCATTTCCCTAATGATGCTGTAAATCATCTTGTGTTTTTATCTTCCGTCAGTACATATTCTTTGGCAAAGTGTCTAAACATTTTTCTCATTTTTTACTAAGTTATTTGTTTTTCTATTACTGATGTGTTAATGTTCTTTATATATTCTGGGTAATAAGCACATAGTGAGGTACCATTATACATCTATTAGAATAGCTGTAATAAAAAGGACTGACTAACCACATTAGGAAGATGTGGAGGAACTGGAATTCTTAAATGCTGCTGTTGGTAAGATAGTAAAACTACTTTGGAAAATAGTTTGACAGTTTCTTAAAATAATTACCATGTTTTCCAGCCATACCACTCCTAGTATTTACCATAGAGAAAGAAGAGTATATGTCTGTAAAAAGACTTGAACACAAATGTTCATAGCAATTTTACTTATAATAACCAAAAACTGGAAACAACCCAAATGTCCATCAATGGATGAATAGATAAACAAATTGTGTAAGTCCATACAATAGAACACTACTCAGCAATAAACAGGAATGAACTACTTACTGATACATGCAACAAAGTAGATGAATCTCAAAACAGTTGTGCAGATTGAAAGAGGCTAGATAAAAAGCATGCAAATTCTATGATTCAATTTATATAAAATTCTAGAAAATGCAAGATCATCTGTAATATCAGAAAGCAGATGGGGACTGTGGAGCTTAGATGGGGAGGATGAGGAAGAGTAGAAAATAGGTCATGAGATTACTTTAGGAAATGAAAGATACGTTCATTATCTTGATCATGTTGATGGATTCACAATTGTATACATATGTCAAAGCTTATCAAAATGTACATTTTACAAATGTAAAGTTTATTGTATGTAATTTATGCCACAAAACTACTAAAACTTTAGAATGACCATGCTTATTTTTAATATTTAAATTATTTTCTTTATTCTGTGTTACATTATATATGTGCCCAGATTCTTACCTTGTAGCAGTAACATAATGAGGTAAAGTTTCCCATAAAGGAAAGGTTCATAGAGGGAAGTCCTATGTGGGCCAGTTAGGCAGAGGACATACCCAGAAATCTCTCCATGGAATTTAGGCACAGGAAGGAAAATGGAGTAGCAATAGGGAGGAGGCATAGCAAAGATCAGAGAATAAAGAAATAAAAACATGAGTTAGCTGAAGAAAACGGGCTTGGAACACCCAAGAGCGCACGAAGGCTGAGGTCAGTAGCCCAAGGTCTAAGAAATTCTCCCATGCTGGTCACCTACTAGGGAGAGTCTAGAGTGTCTCATTAGACTTTTGGAGAGAGCCTAGCATATCTTATTAGACTGGGTAAGAAAAGTGACACATCTATTCTGAGCCAGGTAATGAATTCATTGATTAAATAAAGAAGAGACCTCTCAGTGGTGCCCATTCAAAGGAAGAGAAGTCCCCATAGCTGACTATAAAGAATGTATTCACATTATGTAAAAATGACTTTGCTGAGGAAGTTGAATTGTGACTAGAAAGAAAGCCATGTGAACACATTTTTTTCTACCATGTGTATAAAATAATTGCTCTTTGAAACAGTGAAATCTCAATTTAATGATAAAATGATAATGCTTAGGGATTAAGATGTTCCTGTTAATTGAATTTTTTATTTATGCAATCATTGATAACAATCATAGAATTTCACAGCTGGGAAAGGACCTCAGAGATCATTTAGTCCAACCTCATTTTATAGATTTGGTAACAGAGGACCAAGAGGTTAAGTAAATGGCCCAAGGTGGCAGTCAATTAGTGGCAGAACTGGGATTATTTAAGAGAAATTTAACTAGGACGTACTTTTTGTTTCAATCCTTGTGATTGAAAATCTCTGTTCAAAATGTCCTAATCTACTTAAATGTTTTAATATAAAAATACAGGAACTCAATCTACAAGGAGGTTGTGCCCCCAATTTCTTCTTTTACTGATTCATTTAACTAATATTTATGGAATACCTACTATGTTCTAGACACTGATTAAGTTCTGGGAATAAAGAAATAAAATGTACAGAGAGATCATAGTCTAAGTTATTGACAGAAAGTAAATGTGATAAATGCTATGACAGTAAGTACAGGGGCTTGGAAACCACACCAAGGGGTGTCTATGGGCATAAAAAAAGGTTGTGACAAGTGCTGCATTAATATAAACAATATTATTAATTAGGGACACACACACACACACACACACACAGGGTAAATTTAGAATAGCAGTTACCTCTAGGACCAAAAGAAGGGAGGCATTTGCAGAAGCCAATTCAATTATATTGATAATTATTTCTTAAACGGAATGGGCATGTATATGCTCATCATATTATTGTTTAGTAGTTATGTAGACTTTTTGTTTATAGGCTATATTAAATAAAGAATAAATAGTTTTAGCAGCTGAGATGTAAAGAGTTAGAAGGAGAATGAATGAAAACTATAGTCTCTCTTCATGGTGAAGGGAAGAAAGGAGCTTTCACAGGAGTTCAAGGGGTACAAGAGGTTAAAAAGGGAAATATTTTAACTTATCTGGTGACCAAGATGAAATAGATTGAAAATTAAAGGGGGAAGACTACATCAATAAATATAATTATAAAAATTGGAGAGTGATGAAGTGTGCTTGGGAATGGTTGCAAGTACTTTTTTCCTGTTGAATGAAA
>NW_007729240.1:76653-77115 GCF_000696425.1 Galeopterus variegatus | reverse complement strand
TATATATATATATATAAATAAAAGAGCTCATTGTGAGAAATATTAGGAGGAAAAAAGGCATTTGGGGGAGCTCCCCTTGGATGTCCATGGTTCTCTTAGTGAAAATAAGAGTTATGTACCTTATTTGCTGAGAGTAAAGGCAAGAGGTAGTAGGGGCAGGGGATAGGAAAGTGGAAAGAGTGGGGATAGGGCAGAATGTTCTTAGAAGCTAAAAGGGAATGAAAAAGTATGAAACAGGCTTTGATGGATAGAAATTACCATCAAAGTATATCTGAGGAGTAACAGTGAATCCGAAGTTGATTATATTGCCAGCCTTGTGTCTTTTTTTTAGCAATGATAAGCAGGCTGGCAGCAGAGGTAAAGAGCTCAGGACACTAAGAATAACACAAAGTATGCTGTGAAATTGACTGAAGGAGGAAAGAAACAAAGGTGTTGGGACACGTCATACATTGGACTGGGGTG
>NW_007729240.1:75021-75826 GCF_000696425.1 Galeopterus variegatus | reverse complement strand
AAAAAAAAAAAAAGGTCACTATTCAGAAACAGGTCTGCAGATGGAAAATAAGGGCCCAATTAGTAGGTGGGTGTTGAGAAACAAAATTTTTGTATGTCTAGAAAGGAGTAGAAAAGGAGACAGACTAAAAGGAAGTGAATTATTAATTAGCTGTTTTCTGGGAACTGGATCCCCCAGGAATCTACATCTGGATCCACATCTCAGAGCCTCTAGCTGGAAGAGTAGCTAAGGTTAAATGTCTTCAGATTAGTATTCTAAGCTGTTTAGCAGTTGTTTCATAAATCATGATGGTCTCAGAAGCTGGACTACAAAATACACTACAACATTTCAACATGTACTGGATGTATATCAGTTTCATGAGAAGAGCATGGAACAGTAGAGTAAGAGAACTGAGGTAGGTACTGTGAGAAAGAGCACAGCAGAAATGGTTTACTAGAAAAAGTCTAGGAGACTGGTCGAATTTGGAGCCAGCAGCTAATGAGATTCTCTAGTATGGCAGTTGTCGCCAGGTTCTGTTAGTTCATATCTCCACCCAGACTGTCCTGAATGATCTATAGTCACCTGTATTTCTTCTTACAGATGGACTTCAAGACCACATACATCACAATGTCAGATCATGGGTTAGTATTTTCGAAGACTTCTGTTATTCTTAGGAAATGACATTCCCCCAAACATATGAGCACCGGAGTTTTCAAAACTGCTGTAGTATATAAAAGTGCCACAAAATAAAAATAAAATAAAATAAACACCTGACTCTGAAAAATTCAATCGATTTTACCTGCTGGCCACACTTAACAGAAAACTG
>NW_007729240.1:54334-74057 GCF_000696425.1 Galeopterus variegatus | reverse complement strand
AATTCTATCTGGGCATCACCTGGAGAAGGATTATTCAGGAAAATACCAATGGGATCTTAAAATGATTTCACCTACAGACAGTCTCACAGCATGAACTCTGAGTATAGTGTTTTAGCAAAGTTCCAGTATATATTTTTATTTTAATACTTTGGAATAAAAACTGGAAAAAATTACTCAAGAACTTAGATATTTCACACTTACATGGTGATAATGCTAAAAAAAATTATCCATTTTATAGTCTTAAAGATTAATCAGTATTTTATAATTATGTTGCTCTGGTTTGTATCTTTAATTTTTACCTTTTTTAATTATATGTAAAATTTTTAGAAAATTATCCAAATTTTTAATATGCTCCTTACTGTTGATATTAATTGTTATCTGCAGAAAGTTTAAAGTTAGGTTTTATTTATTTTAGGCAAAACATTTTCATAAAAGCTTTTTTGTAATCTTATTTACCCTGGAAAACATTTTAATGTATTTTGACTTCATTTATGCTCTTGAATAAATAATTCCACTTAATAGGAAATTTTCTTAAAATATAAGTGCTATTCAACTTCAATCTACATAATTTCAAACTACGGTACTAGAATAAAGATACATTTTGCAAAAACACGCCATTGTTCATTTTTAAGTTACTCTTGCACACACACTTGCCTAAGGGGAACAAAACTTATCACTGTAAAGTAGTAAAACAACAGAAAAAGCCATTCTTTTCCACTTTGAATTTGTCTGCAGAACAAGAAATCATTGAAATAGAACAGAATTATATGAGTCAGTTTCCCAACAAGAAACAGATGTCACACTCAAATCAGGATAATTCAACAAACTACTCAAATATGGAGCTATTTACAGAGATGGGAGTATATGGGAACCACAAAGTACAGTACAGCAACTCTGGCTTAGTAGTAACTGTGGAGCTGCTGCACCCTGAACCAAGGGAGGAGGGAGGGAGCAGTTACTGGATCATTGCAAATAGAGAGCCAAGAGAATAAGTTTGCTGAGTTCCCCATTGGCCAGACACACAAGCCCTAGTGTCACAGTCCAAGTTGTTCAATTTCCTCAGAGACCAGGGTAGAGAAGTGAGAGCAGAGAATCTGTAGGAGCAAACCAAAAATACAGAGTTAAATTTTTTCTCTCGAATATGCAAAGTTTTAAATCATAGAAATTATTAAACGGTATTACTAATTATAACCAACAAGTATACTTGGTTGAATTACTTCTAATTTCTATTACAGTTATTGACAGAGTTCACGATCTGGCCTAACACAAATCTCATTACTAAATCACAGTTAGAGGAGATACTTTCTGGGGTTTTGTTCACACACACACACATGCACACACACACACACACATTTTTTTTAAATTAATATATTCAACAGCTAGTGTCATCATTCATTTTTTCAGTCATTAACATGCACTCTGCTAGACACTAGGGATTAAAAAGGTGGTCTCTGCTCTCCAGAAATTCACAGTGTAATGAAAGAGATAAATTTAGCAAGTCATTAGAATACAATGTAAGTGAAAAGTGGTTAAAGACCTCAGTTACAAAAAGCTAACTTTTGACCTGAGTCTTGAAGAAAGAATTGTTATCTGCAGAAATCTACTCTAGACAGGAGAAAGAGCTTGTGCAAAAGCAAGAGGAGGGTCTGGAATGCTCTGAAAACCACAAAAAACTCAGAATGATATCAGCACAGTGTGAGTTAGAATAAAAGATTCAGATGAGAAAGAAAACACGAATTAGGATGAAATTATGAAGACTTTGTATGCTGTGAAAATAGCTTGAATTTTGTTCTTGAGATAATGTTTTTCAAACTTTTTGCTGAAATAATAATACAGAAAGCAGAGAGTGAGCTTGTCCCTCCATAGGTCTGTCAGCAACACCTGCAGCAGTAATCTGCTGCAAGCCAAAAAAACCAAAAATTTGTTTTATACTTTATTATGAAAATTTATAAGAATTTTACATTCTACTGTTTTATTTGTAATAACATGAAAGGTATGATTTGACCCATTTATAAATGAGTAAATGGATGCTACAGTAAACTCAGTCATGGTTAGTTTGGGTCTTTTAAAATCACCTTGCATAATACAAGAGAGCATGCTCTCTCCAGGAAGTTTGAAAAGCAGGAAAAGCAGATTTGAAAAGTCCCATAAAGCAGGAGAGATCCAACAGAGGTTTAAATGTGTGTACATATATACACATATACATTTACACAAAATAAAATTTACTGGAGGAAATACTTTGAAATACTTTGATGTCAGTTAGGCCACCCAAGATAGTGTTAAGATAGTAGAGTCATATGGACTGGATAATGGAGAAAAAAGAACTGATTCCAGAAATGCAGAAATGCAGGATCTATTGTCTGGTAACACTTGGAAAGGAAGAATAAAGAGACAAGGATGGTATCAAGATTTCTGTCTTGGTCAACTGATCTCAATCGTGGTGATAGTGCTGAAAATCAAAAGGAGGATTTGGAAATAAAGATAGTGATTACAGCTTTGGGACATACTGGGTGAATTTCAAGAGGAAGCTATACATATAAGTAGAGTTTTCCAGAGGAATGATATAAAATCAAGTCGAGGGTTTTAAAAATAAAAGTTTGGATTAAAGGTCAAAAATTAGCCACCCTTAAGCCAATCTTGTCTATACAAGTGTTCTGTTTGACCCACACAATGTTACAATATTTTTTTCTGAACTAACCTTTAAAGATTTAGAGACTGATATCAACTCTTCTTGAAATAGTAAAAGTTCTGGGAAACTTGGACCAAATTACCACATGACAAATATCCCACTTACTAAGTGAGGGCAGCCCCTTTAAAAAAGATCTGCAACCTCCTTTACCCCACTGCTCGTTAAAGGAGGTACAAACACCTCCATCTGCCTCACTCAGTTATATTACCTGTGAGCCCTGTTGATGTTAAAATTTTCAGTGTATTTCTAGATGAAAGTTAAAGTTTTTATAATTAATGAAATCACATATAGAAGAGGAGAGGAGGGGAGTAAAAGTGAGAAAGGAAGAGACGAGAAGAGAAAGAAGAAATAAGGAGAGGAAAGCAGAGGGGAAGGAGAGAAGAATGTTTTCCCTGAGAAACATTTAAGAATTTGGAAGAAACAGGAATGCCAGAAAAGAATTCTAAGGGTGGCCAAGCAAATAGGAAAACTGAAATTGTGCTGTCATGAGAGCCAGGGGAGGAGAGATTTCTGATAAAGAAATGTGAAATCCCATGCAGTCAAAAGGTTCAGTTCATACGAATTTGGAATCTTGGAGATCATCGTTTCAACAAGGGTCAGATTGCAGTACAGTTAGGAGAATGGAAAGTGACAAAAGAGATACAAAGAGTCAAGAATATTCTTTTAGCAAGTAATATTTGTTTGTACATTTGTGAAATTTAATCTGCATGACAAAGTACATTCTAAAAGTGATTTTTAAATATTTTATATTTAAAGGTTTGTAAAACATTAGAAAGTAATGCCCCATATTTCAAATTCTTCAAATAAATTTTATTTTCAGGATGCACATATCACAATGAAAAATAGTACTGGTGAAGAGACATATATGACTCAGACTTGACTTCAGAATACTGCTTGAATACAAGGATAAATAAAGACTTGAAGTAAACCAACTTCAAGACAAGGCTGTAGTAATGTTTTCACCTGACCCTGATAATGATTCGTCCTTATTTTAGAGGAATGAAAGAAATATTACTGAAAGCACGTATTATGCCTGACATTTATACAAATTATTGTGTCACCTAAATACTAACATTAGCATTTGTGGAACAGCAGTAAGTCCATTCACAGCCAATGACCTGTCCTGCAGCCCACCTATATCAATCAGGTTTGGGAAGGTAACCAAAGACATACTTAAGAGGATCATGTGATTGAAGAGTTACAGAAGGGACTGTTTCACAAAAGTCTCAACTAGTGAACAGAAAACAATAAAGTATGGTAAAGCATCCAAGGACTCCTGATAGTGGGAAGAAGACAAGCCCTAGGCCTGAGTAAGTAAGAAAAGGTAGTATTTATAGATCCCAGGTAAACATTTAAAAGGAAGAAAAGAACCGGGACAGGAGTTGTGGTCTTCAAGAGAGCAATAGCTATAGCCAACCTTAAGCCAGACATGAAGAGAGCTATGGTAATAAATATATTAAACTCATTATCCTTCTGATCTCCACTTTCTGGCCCTTGTCTCCCATTTTATGAACCCAGCCAGAACATAAGGGAGACCAGTTGGTGTGGCTGTAAAAGTCAGCCATCAAGCAAAGTAGAGGAAAAGCAGAAAGACATCTTTAGCCCATCCCCCAGAAAGAAAATAACTTCATTGTACTTCAGCAAGATGCCCACACCCTACATTGTAGCATTTTCTTTAAGCAATGAGATGGATCCTCTATCCCAACAGTACTCATGTCTCATTTTCTCTCTGTTTCAAAGACTTGCACATAAGGCAGTTCATATAGCATAGTAGCCTGTTTGTTTGTTTGTTTGTGTTTACCGCATCCAGCCACTTTGTATTTTGAGGGAATTCACCATTGTCTATTGTCTCTGTGGGGAAGAGGGGGAAAGTGCTCCTGCCCCCTTTCCTGTAAATGTCATTTTTTTCTCCCCTCTTCCCAATAAGGTAAGTCTCTGGACCTAAGAGTACTGAATATGTGTCCCCTCCCAAAATTCTCAATTTAGAGGATGTCAGCAAAATTAACTAGAGTTCAGATTTATTCCAGATGGAGGTAGTTGTGCTCATTTCCTTGCAGCAGCAGTAGCAGCCTGACCAGGTTATTTCTACTAAAAACACTTGTACTTACTGTATTTTTACTGTTGGAAAGTGCTTAGTTTAATCCATTCCTCCAAACTAGCTTTCTAGCTTCTCTGCAAATACATATGCTCCAAAACTCCTCCCAGTAAATGCTCTGTTGGCTTCTGTTATTTGTACCCAAAAGCATCTTAACATGTATGGTTCCAGTTTGTAGCATTGAGTTGCAGGCTGGATAACACCAGTTTCTCCCAAAGAGCAGGTGAAGGTTTTCCTTTGCATCTTTGACTTGGACCTATCCCTATTTGTTCTGTCCTCCTTACACAGCCACTCAGTTCCTTACCTAGTGTTCCCTTTGCTTGGACTCTGTCCCCTTTCCTTCTCTACCTATCTCTTTTATTAGTAAAATTTTAAAATCTCAATCCTTAACTTTGGTAATATCTTAATGAATTCACTTAGATGTGAATAACTAATAGAACCCTGATAAGGACAACCAGTAGATTTTCAGGTGTCAGTGGCCAGCTGTTAGTTATTTGGAGAACAGGAAGGTCATCTTTGCAGTCCAAAAATCTCACCAGTTTGATAACTGACTACTCTTCCTACAAATCTTGACATGAAGGAAGGCAGGAAACAGCATTTTCCACTTGTCTACTGTAAGTCAACAGTAATATGCTAGCTGCTTTTTAGAAACATTATCTCTTCTCATTCTCACAATAAGAGAGTTTAGGCAACTTCCCCAACTCACAGCTATTTAGTGACAAAGCTGGGAATTGAACCTGTACCTCCTACCCTCAGTTCCTACCATGCCACCACCTCCCTAAAAATGACAGCTAGCTCTTTACAGACCTTGACACTCAAATATGAATGTGAGAAAATTAGTGGCAGTAGTCAGTTTAGTGACAAAGGTACAAGAAACTGTATGGCACCTCAAATTTCAAGATGAATTTTTGACAGCTCAAGAGGCATTTTATTAAGAAGTCATGAATTTGATTGGATTATGCTTAAAATATCTACTAGAAAACCATTTCTTATCATTACCATTTTATTTTCTATGGTACTGATGGAAAGGAAATTGCATAATTTTCTCATGTGTCAGAAATAGTCTGCTTGTTTACTGTTAATGATAATCAAAATATCTGACATTTAATAATGTTCTGGTAACACTTAAATCAAACTGATTATACTGGAAACCTAATAAACAGTAACTACAGAATTTTTTAATATGCTTCTGGCTGTTGAAGTACTTCCAATTTGTAAAATATTTGAATTCCAAACCACAAATGGATGTATATTCGATTGTATAATCAAAAGAGGAAATAAAAACACAGCTTTGATTGAGTAGCCTTTTTAGCATTAAATTAAAGAAAAATAACTGAAAATCATAACAATATACTTCAATTTTGTATGTTAATTTTAGAGAATTAATATTGTTTTGTGAACAAGAAGAGTTTCTTCCATGTAATTAAATTCTTTTTCATAATCGGGTTTCATAGGTGTGACTGGAAGCAGCTGCAAAAGCAAATCAAGTCTTCTCTGAAAGAATATTAATGGTATTCTGAAATGCCTTATTCCCTAGAGGAGAGTAAAACTTTAAGCTAAATACTTGAAAGAATACACATTTTACATGTTTCTTTTATTAGTTAAGAGAGTTGCTTATTAATCAATGTTTAACAATGTAATTACAGCTGTTTTAGTCTCACCAGATAACAGAGATTAATAAATGACCTGCAACTAGTGAAGTGTGTAGAAAGGGTAATGAATTCTTTCCATCAGCACATTAATTTATTAGTAATAAACAAAGACCATGATGAATTGGGAGAATTGTAGGGTTTCTGAATATTGAAATCAAATTTCCAGATGAAAGCATTTAATCATTCAGTTTTCCTTCATTTATTTCTCTTCATGTCTAATAATGGGTTGGAATTTGCCTTTCTGGGCTGCATTAAATAGTTTATCTAAAGCACATTCTTTTACTATTTGCGAGTTTACATTGATCCAACTCTTATTGTTACGTATTAGTTTACCTAACACTGAAAGTACTATAACTTTGGTTTCAATTAATTGAATTATTTATGTTTAGAAGAGCTCCTTGCAGCTCAACAAAGTACTACTGGATCAGTCCTGTTTTTCCAAAACTGGTTTTAACTATATAGAATTCTATTTGAAAATTTCAGCTAAATCAAAGGAGAAAGAAATGCATGCATGTTATGATAAATATCACCAAAATCTGACAGTGAAAGAAAGTTATCAGTCATACACACACCCAAAAGTAACATCATACAATGTTTTACTCATTTTATAAACATTTGTTTTTAAATATAGCCTTCTATTGAACTTCAGTAGCATACAGTTTTTCAGATATAAATTTTTACCTGGTGACTATATTACAATACATCTTCCTTCAATTACCACAAATATTGGGAGGGTGAGAGAGATGGCAGTGGGGTGAACAATCTAAATCTGAAATACTAAATTAGAAATGCAATGTTTCTTTAAAAGAAAAGAATTTGAAGTATGAGATACTGAACATTTTTTAAATGTGTAGAAATTATTGTGCTTGAAATCTGTCTACATTCTGTTGAACTTTATTGTAAGAGGTGGACTCTGGAAGAAAAGTACAAATCCCTTTAAGACACAGGATGGAAAGTGAACTAGAAGCAAGAATAGTCAAAGGATAAGAATTGGAAGCAAATAAATGCTTACACTAACTTCCTTTGCAAAATGGAAATGAGCTGAGCAAGAAAATTATTCTCTCCTGTTGAGAAAGGGTAAATTGTATAATTTTCAAAAACCATAAAGAGTGACATTGCCTCTTGTCTATATAATTGGAGATATCTTCTCTTCTTCTAGCTTGAGTCCAGCCTGGTGCAGCACAAAGGTTTTTCCTTCATGTAAAAGAGGCAAGTAAGCAGAGGGAGAACTATACATGCATGATTAGGAGGCAAAGGAGGCAACAGAGCTTTTTTCTCCACTATAGCTTATAAGGAGGATGTTAAAAGCTTCTTTAAGACTGAAGAAAGTAAGCTATAATGGCATTTGATGTCAAAATTGTTCTGAATTCTTGAAGATTAAAAAAAAATGAGATGTAGATACATCCTGAAACAACACTAACTCAAGAATGCAAAAAAAAAAAGTGTATTTCTACTCTTATAGGAATTTTTGCAAAGCAAGGATTCTTCAGGTTTCCTGGCAGTCCGTGCTATGCTGTGTCATACTGTGCCAGCCCTTTTTGTTGCCTCACCTTCTGGGATATCCATGACATTTGAACTTATAATCCTTATGTTTTCTTTATTTATGATTCCTTTTATTAAAGGCTCACTGAATATCTTACATTTCTACTCCCACAGTGGCTGCGATAGTAATTACCGAGCTAAAGGTACAGAAGAGGGGTGAAAATCAGGCCTGTCTATCTGGAGCCTCACAGAATCCATTGCCAATATAGAATCAAGTCACAGACAAAATTCACAGTGCTGTTTAACTGTCTACACAGCTGTGGTAACTGAATTCACCACAAATCACATGTTTAACTTTTTCAGGAACATGAACATCTGAGAGGCCTACTGAACTATTAATGGCAGAACAATAACACCAAAATTTAAGACCATGGGCATTTAATGGTGTGGAAAACTTTAAGTTATAACAGAATTCTGTATAAACATATTCACACCAAACAAAGGAGCTACTCAGAGGCCAGTGAATCATTGCAAGGGTCCAGAGCACAGCCTGTCCCACGGGAAGTGTTTGGAGCATGGGCAGTGGAGGAGATGGGCTCACTGGGCGAACACTGGGGCACAGCAAGGACAGCTGCTGATCTGCCTCCCAATCAACATAGGACCACTCAAAGGAGACTGGTCAGGAAAATAGAATTGCATGGGTTGCCATTTGATGAAAAGACTCAGGCCTAGACCAGTGTTTCTATACAACCCAGGTGCAGTGGATTTCACTAAACCTGAAAGTGCCTATAAAGTCAACCATTAAAACCTGAGCTGCACAAAAATTCTTCCCCAGGGAATCAGCAGCAAAGCAGCAATTTAGCTCAATCACAGAGCTCAAGTAATCATCCCCACAGGAAGTTCCTCCAAGTTAGAAGTAAGCAAAGGACAACAAATTAGTTCCAGCATAGAGTTTAAGTGATGGGACCAGCAAATAATCCAACACAGAACTGAAGGAAAAAACAGAGTACCCATTGGTGCCCACCCAGGGTCCTCAGGTATGAAGCCAGGGACCGAACCCCCCTCCCACAAGCAGGCTCACTGCCAGCACCACAGGGCCCACCTGGGGTCCTGAGGTATGGATCCAGAAGCCATCAGCAACTAGGTAAGGAGCATGCCAAAAACATCACCTCCATGTGGGTGGCCCACTACAGCCACCACAATAACCAAGGCTGCTGTGAAAGCAGCTAGATGCCACAACCACCATGCAGATGGACCACCAGCCACTGGAGTGCACTGACACAAGGAGAGTCACCAGCAGAGACCAAAGAAAAGAAGAGGATGTCTTTTTCCACAAAGCCCATTTCAGAGTGACAGAAGAAACATTTGCTCTATGATAATTTTAGGCGACCTGAACATGCCTCTCAGCATTGGACAGATCATCTAGGCAACAAATCAACAAAGTAACCATTACTCTTTCAGGAGGAGGGAAAAAAACCTAGGGTTATCAGAGGTGGGAGGGGGGAGGGAGAGGGGAATGAGGAGAGGTTGGACAAGTGGCATAAATAATAAGTACGATTTTTAACAGGACATATGTAAGTAATATTGATATTATCAACATATGTTGATGTTGAACCTCAAAAATATGTATAATCAATTATGATCCAATAAAAATTTTTTTAAAAATCAGTTTGATTTACAATAACATTCAAAACAATAAAACATCTATGAACAAACTAAAGGAATTAAGAAGCCCTAAATGAATGGAAGGACATACCATGTTCATAGATTGGAAGACTTAATACTGTGGGGATGGCAATATTATTCAAAGTGGTCTACAGATTCAATGCAATCCCTACCAAAATTCCAATGGCCTTTTTTCATAAATGGAAGAGCTGATTTTCAATTTATATGAAATTGCAGGCACCCTAAAGAGCCAAGACAATACTGAAAACAAAGACAATGTCGGAGGACCCACACTTCTCAATTTCAAAACTTACTACAAAGCTATAGTAATCAAAACAGTGTATTACTGGCATAAGGATAGACATCTAGACCAATGGACTATCATTGAGAATCCAAGAATAAACCCATACATCTATGACCAATTGATTTTCAACAAGGATACCAAGACCATTCAATAGAAGAAGAATAGTCTTTTCAACAAATGGTGCTGGAATAAATAGATATTCACATGCAAAAGAATGAAGCTGGACCAATACTTCATACCATATGCAAAATAACTGAAAACAGATCAATGATCTAAAAATAAGAGCTAAAACCATGAAATACTTAGAAGAAAACATAGGGGTGTATCTTCATAACCTTAGATTTGGCAATGGATTCTTAGATATGACACCAAAATCATGTGCAACAAAAGGAAAAGTAGATAAATTGAGTTTCATAAAAACCAAAAATTGTGTGCTTCAAAGGGCAATATCAAGAAAGTGAAAAGACAACCTATAGAATAGGAGAAAATATTTCTAAAACCATATATCTGACAAGGCATTGATATCCAGAATATATAAGGAACTCCTAAAGCTCAACTACAAAAAGACAAACAACTCAATAAAAAAAAAGAAAAAATGGACAAAAGACTTGAATAGACATATCTCCAAAGAAGATAGACACATGGTCAACAAGCACATGAAAAGATGCTCTACATCATTATTCATTAAGAAAATGCAAATCAAAACCACAATATGCTACCACTTCACACCCTCTAGGATGTCAACCTCAAAAATGTTAGGGAGGATGTGGAGAAATTAGAACCCACATGTATTGCTGGTGGGAATGTAAAATGGTTCAGACATTGTGGAAAACAGTTTGGCAATTCCTCAAAAAGTTAAATATAAAATATACAACCCAGCAAGTCCACTTACTACATACGCAAGAAAAATACTAATCGGTACTCAAATAAATATATGTACATGCATGTTCATAGAAGCACTATTCATAATAGCTAAAAGGTGACAACAACCCACATGTCTATCAAAGGATGAATGAATAAACAAATTGTGGCATATAATGGGATTTTATTCAGCCCATTCAGTACTTCAAGAATGAAGTACGATGATTCTTGAAAACACTATGCTAAGTGAAAGAAGCCATTTATGTGAAATATCCAGAACAGGTAAAATCCATAGACACAGATAGCAGACTGGTGGTTGCCAGGCAGCAGAAGAGGAGAATGAGAATGGGGAGTAATTACTTAATGGGTTTCTCATATAGTTTGTATATTTGTCCCCCAAAGCTCATGTTGAAATCTGATTTCTAAAATGGCAGTGTTGGGAGGTGTTTGGGTCATGGGGGCTATCCCTCATGACTGGATTAATGCCTCTGTGGGGGGTAGTGAGGGAATACTAACTCTATTAGTCCTGCCCTCCCACTCTCCAGAGCTGGCTGTAAAAAGTAGCTTGGTACCTTCCCTTCCTCATTCTCTTGCTTCCTTACTCTCTATGTGATCTTCTGGCACAAATTGGCTGCCTGATGCTTTCTGCCATGAGTAGAAGCAGACTGATCCCTGCACCAGATGCAGCTGTTCCAGAATCATGAGCCAAATAAACCTCTTTTCTTTATAAATTACCTAGTCTCAGCTATTCTGCTGTGGCAACACAAAAACAGACTAATACAGTTTCCTTCTGGGTGATGAAAATGTTTTGAAACTAGATAAAAGCAGTAGTCACACAACATTGTGAATGTACTAAATGCCACGGAATTGTTCATTTAAAATGATCAATTTTATATTCCATGAACTTCACCTCAATTAAACATAAACAAATGAAGAGACAAAAACATAATAAACTATGGCCAAATTGGGTTAATTTCATGAAGATGTTCAAAATCAGGACACCTACTTAAGTGAACAATCCACATAATTACTGTCTTAATCCATTTCAGCTGCTGTTAAAAAACAGTGACAATTGTATGGCTTATAAATAACAAACACTTACTTCTCAAAGTTCAGGAGGCTGTGAAGTCCAAGATCAAGGTGCCAGTGAATTCGCTATCTGGTGAGTGCCACTCCTCACAGATGGATCCTTTTTGCTGTGTCCTCACACAGTGGAAGGGAAAAATAAGCTCCCTTTTATTAAGTCCTATTTTTATAATCCCATTCATTAGAGCTCCACACCACCAAAGGCCCAACCTATTAATACCATCACATTGGAGATTAAGTTTCAACACATGAATTTTGGGGAGACACAAACATTCAGACCATGGCAATTACTCAAAGCCAAAATAAAGCTTAATGGCAAATACTAATAAAAAAGTCCAAATATAATAGAAATAGAAGACAATTTAACTTTGATAAACTCTGATAACAGATATTTACCTAAAACTTATCATTATACTGAATGGTGAAATGTTAAAATCATATCACAGAAGTCAAGAACAAGACCAAAATACCTTTGACAACCATTGTGATTGAAAAGTATTTTGGAGAGTTTAGTTAATGCAGTCAGACCTAAAAAATGGAAAATTTTCTATATACTGGAGGAATTTAAAAATCTCTATTTTATGACATATGAATATTTAGCCAGAAAATCCAAGGGATACTAAACTACTAGAATTAAAAACAGAACTCAGTAAGCTGGGTGTATATCTGATAAACACACAAGTTTCATTGATAATTCTCAATAAAAAGTTACAAAATAGGACTGAAAAATTAATGTCCCATTTACATTTAAAATTGCAAAATACAAGAAGTAATGTTTTTAAAGTATAACACCTATGTAAAGGAAATTATAAAATATAATTGAAAGAAATAAGACAAGGCCTGAGCAATTAGAGAAATAGACTATTTTTCTGAATAATAATATTTTATGCCATTTTTATTAATATAATGCAAGTCTAATTAGAATTCCAACACAATGTTTTAGATGGAAAAATTTAAATATTTATATGGAGTAATACATAGCCCATAAAGAGCTAATAAAATTAAGAAAAATAAAATAATTAAAAAATAATAACAAAAAAATATTCACTGGCTTTCCTAAATTCCAAAAATGCTCACTATAAAACACTTGTAATACAAATACACTTATAGTTTGGGCATGGTAAGAGAAAAGATTAGTGAAACAGAACAGAAAACTCAAAAGTAGATCAAGTATATCTGATGACACAATGGGTAGCTGTTTTGACAGTTATACACCCAAGAAAAAGTAAAGATGGAGCCTGATCCTTCACCATGTGCAAAATTAATTTTGAAATGGATTAAACATTTAAATCTTAAATATAAATAAAAATATTAGAGGCTTTTTAGAATAGCAATTCATATTTTTGGAAATAAAAAGATTGACTTGATGCATTATTAAGTGGGAAACTAAAGTTGCATATTCAGATGTTATGATTTTTGTTAAAACAATTTTGTAAGCCTAGGGAAGGCACCATTCTGTAAGAGGATGAATAAAGTTGTGGTTAGATGAACACCAAAATGTTAACATGGTTATATGGGATCACACTGGGGGATTGAAATCAATAAAAAGGGCAGTAGAAAATGACCAATTTTTCTGTATAAATCTTTGTATTATTTAACTAGTTGTGATGAGCTCAAACTATTTATTATATTATTTCAAAAGAAATTTAGAATAAAATAATATGATACGCAGTAAGTCCCTCTAAAATAGAATTGTGGCTAAGAAACTTAACAATAGAAGATTGAGACTGAAGAGAAACCATTATAATTTGTACTGGTAAGAAGGAGGAAAACATTCATTAGCCCTAGGTCAGGAACTAGAATACAGAACATTCTCACCACTCTAGACACCAACGCCTTTTAGATAAATTTGTAGTACAAAGTTCTGAGGAGATTTAGGCAAAATAGCACAGGTCAACCCAGTGTCTATCCACAGGGATTTAGGATCCTTGACCCTACCACAGGTACATTTAGTGTTCCAACACGGCAAAGATCTGGTTTCAAGTGAGAGATGGGACAAATTGGAGAGGATGAGGCACTCAGTAGGTATGGTTGCAGTGGAGTTAGAACATGAGCAAAGGAACCTGGGCCCATTTAGCAAATTGTTCTACATATCAATTAGTCTAGTAAGCAGTCCACAGTAATAAGCAATATTTGTTATCAACAATAACTTTTTGCTAAACTATTGAATTATTAGTCATTTTGCTAGATGACAACTTCTGTCAAATTTGTTTAAAGGGTATTAACTAGAAAGCACTGTGTTGAGTTGTATATGTAATTTTAAATTATTACAATTACTCTAAGAGATACATATTTTCATTTCCATTGGACAGATGAGGAAAATACTCAACAATTAGAAGTTACCTGACCTAAATCACAAAGTAAATAAGAATGGAGACTGGGATTTAACTCTATATATACCTGCAAGTGTCATTATGTATTATTCAACAATGTATCCCAGAGTAAGACTGTAATACACTTTTTTTTTTTTTTTTTTGTCTTTTTCGTGACCGGTAAGGGGATTGCAACACTTGGTGTGGAGTCGCCCACACCGCGCTCAGCCAGTGAGCGCACTGGCCATTCCTGTATAGGATCCGAACCCACAGCGGGAGTGTCGCTGTGCTCCCAGCGCCGCACTCTCCCGAGTGCGCCACAGGGTCGGCCCTGTAATAATACACTTTTTAATAATGTCCTCTGACTTGTATTTATTGACTTTGTATTTATTATTACAAAAATCACATTCAATTAGGCAATAGGCACCACCAATTCCATTCCTTTCATACAATTGTTCTGAAAGTGCAGTTTTAAACTTAGTCAGACTTGAGATATTGAAGCTATAGTTATTGAAAACCTTTAAGAAAAATGGATGAAAGCAAGTGGTGAGATAGAATAGAAAATTCATTACCAATTTATATATGATGGCAACATAGGGAATAGAGCAAGTGCCCAGAAAACTTAATGAAGCAGTATTTGAGTTTATATGATGATACGTTATGAAGAAGGGACAAAAAGAGAGCTGTTATATGGAAACATCCTTTGATTTGAGCTAAACATCACATAAACTACCAGGAAATTTACACCAAAAATCATAAACCTTACTAGCAGACATGGCATTAAAACAGTACTTGTTTCTCCAGATTGTCCATATACTATACATGGCAGAGCGAGTTGATAAGTAACTTCTTTTCTCATAAGTGTAGGTTTCTTTGCCTTTGAATGACAATGATATATTTGTAGCATTTGCAACTATATTTACCTGCCCAACTTAGTTCAGAAAAAGATATTAAAAATGACTCATAAACTGTGGGATCTGCAGTAGGTAGAGAGAAATTGTTTATGGGTAGCTCTTTGGATGTAAAGAACAGTTTAACCTGTTATAAGTATGTGAGTATGTGGAATACGTTTCTCTGAGGGTGCTTAGTAAAGTACTTATCTATGAGGTTACCTTTAAAAGTTTATGGAAGTATTAGTATTATCCTTTAATCCTATTTTTCCACAAATGTTTCAAAGTATCCTCATGTGTGTGGGTTTGTGTGTGTGTGTGCGCGTGCGTGTGTGCGTGTGTGTGTGTGTGCGTGCGCGCGTGTGTGTGTGTGGTGTGTATGCATAATAGTATATGACTTCTACCAAGGTATGTGTCTCTGTAATAAGCTAAGAGATCTTGCTCCATTAAGCTCTGACAGTGAATTCTATTGGGAAGTTTGGCCTCATACACTTTCTTTTAAGATGTTTTCCTTGCAAGAAACTTTAGCCTTGTCATAGAAGAAGCAAGAGGGAGTTTGTCAGTGGCATTGACCATCTTAACATCTCAAGAAGGGCTTATTTAGGACTTAGAAATTGGGCTTAATAAAATTTAACACAATAGTATGTTTTTACTTTTGTGCCTACTTTTCTTTTAGTGGGTTATTTTTGTCCTCTTTTTAAAAAAAAATTATTCTTCTGTGTTGAAAATAGTGATCAGGAAGCACATGCTTAAGAGAGTCTATTGTAAGGATAATTTGAACCTTAAAGAGTAAATCTAGATTTATACCAGAAAGACATGTAGTCTCCTTAAACGGGTCCCTGATTCTGGCCTTGAATGTGTTCCTGTGATTGTTTCATACTAAAAAATCATTGCCTAGTCCTTTTCATAGGTAGTTTAGACACTTACTAGAACATTGCTACCTGCTTTTCAGAAACAGTCTGTATTTTAATTTTAAAAAAGCCCCAAACCTATTATAAGACATATATACCTATCTATGTATCTAACTATTCATATGCCATACATAATATTTATGAATATATAAAAATTTTATGTACATGATGGGAATAATACAGCCAAATCCTTGGTAACCTTTTATATAGACGGAAGGGGAAAAGTAGCTGAAAGTATGTGTTTATTGAATTCATTGCAATCCATATTATCCTGATTATGGTCACTATCTACTCCTAAAGAACTCCTATCTCACTGTAATCACCTTTCCCTAGCTATGTCCAGGAACCTCCACAGAATATTGCACTCTCAAAAACAATTTCCATCTAAGAAAGCATGGGAGAAAGTAAAGACATAGGCAGAGAGAGGGCCTTGGAGCTTGATTCCATGGCTCAAGTTTGTCCTAAACCAGTCTCAATTCTTAAATTCCTTATATAAGCCAACATATTTTCAATTAGTTTATGTTATGTTGCTATCACTTTCAAATCCTACATGTGCCACAGTATCATAAAAGTTATAATGAAGTCAAAATCTTCATCTTCTGCTTCTAGCCTTCCTTCAGACCCTAGAACCAGAGACACAAAAAGATTCTTTCATCACATTTTCCTCACCACAAAGTACCAATGCTTAAAAACCCTTCCTTCAGTTCCAAACAGCCTTTAATATCAAGAAATAATGTGGTTCAATTCATAGCTCTGCAGTTTACTATTTGTATAACTTCAAGTAAGTCACTTAAATTTCTGTGCCTTAGTTTCCTATTTGGTAACATAGAGAAATCATACAAATCTGTTTTGCTAAGGTGATTAATAAACTCCACTCTGTAAAATCCAAGACCACGTCTCTGATTCAGCTTCTCATTGTGCTTGACTTCTTATAAGCATTTGGCAGAGCAATCACTCCTTCTTGAAACAAGTTCCCCTACTGTATTCTAGGACACCGCTCACTCCTGTTCGCTTCCTTCCTCACTGGCTTCTGTACTCCTTTACGGTTTCCAAATATCGGGATCCCCATGTGTTCTCTTCTATATGTGTATTCTCTCCCTGTGGGGTTTGATCCAGCTCTGGGCTTGAAATACTATATCACAATTTGTGTCTTTGTATATGTCCTCTCCTTTGACCTCCAGATATGTATCTCCATTTGCCTACTTGGCATATCAACTTGGACATATTATAAGCATCTCAGAATTAACAAGTCCAAAATAGACACTGGATACTAATCACCCTTCCAAATATATTTTTTCCACTAGTTTTACCCATCTCAGTAAATTATAACATTCTTCACCCAGTTTCTCAGATCAAAGAGTTTATCTTTGATTCTTCTTTTATGTTTGCTCCATACATCCACTACATTTACGAGTCCTGTTGGCTCTACTCCAAAATATAGTTGGAATCCAAGGACTTCTTCCTATCTCCACTGCTATCATTGAATCATCATCATCTGTCACTGCTATTTCTCCAAAATTTCTCTGACTGATTTCCGTGTTTCCCACATGCCTTTTGCTACATATTAGCCAAAGTGATCATTTAAAAATGTGAATCACAACACTTCCCTGTTTAGAACCCACAGATGTCTTCCCATGGAATTGAAACTTCTCAACAGGGACTACAAGGACCCACATGATCTGGCCTTTTGTCAACCAGTCCCCAAAGAGAATCAAATTATCCTTCTCAACCTTAGCTGCACTGACCTTCTATATGTTCTTCAAAAACAACTGGCTTCCGTGACAATTTGGGGGCTTTGTGTCAATAGTTCCTTCAACCTGGAACACTCTTTCTCCATATTTTAGCCTGACTGCCTTTTTCCATCTCATTATTCTGGATTCAACGTGAACTGTCAGTTCTGGAGAAAGGACTTAGCTTACACCTCGATTTAAAGTAGTCTTCTCTTCTAATCAACTTTATCATATTACCAACATTTACTAGTTTCCAAACATTTATTAATCTCTTAACCTATATTATTTTTATTTGTTCACATAATTTGTCCCTCTCATGCTCCATGAAGACAAATATGACTTGCTTATTGCTACATCTCCAATATCTACAACTGAGTCTTCTCTGAGAAGAAGGAAGAAGAGGAGAGAATGAAACAAGAGGAAAAGGAAGAGGAAGAGGAAGAAAAGAAGAAAAGGGGAAAGGAGAGGTGGTAAAGAAAGTAAAAAAAACTTACTTATATATCTGAACCTCAACACAGAACACTTGAATTAGCCAAACCCCAGATGTGTTAGTAAATCTGGACACCTGAAACAGACTTGAAACATACCTCTTAATGACTTGCAGAATGCACCAGAAGCAGGAGGTAAATGCAAGGGTATTAATCTGCCAAAGTTTGCAGTGTTTTCAAACTTTGCTGGAAAAGGCTTTGAACAAATGGTGCTGGAGCAATTGTAATATAGGCAAAAAAGAAAAGAAAAAGAAAGAAAAGAAAAAAAGACCCAAATGTAAAATGTGAAACTATTAAACTTTTAGTGAAAAAAGTAGTAGAAAGTCTTCAGTATCTAGGGCAAGCAGAGTTTTTAAACTTGACAACAAAAGTACAATCCATCAAAGTAAAAAAATTGAGAAATGGGACCTCATCAAAATTTAAAACTTTTCCTCTGTGAAAGAAGAGAATGAAAAGCTACAGACTGGGTGGTAATATTTGTAAATCATTTATCTGTAAAAGGTTTTGCATATAGAATATGTAAAGAACTCTCAAAACTCAACACTAAAAAAAAAATCCAATTAGAAAATGGGCAAAACACATGAAAAGCCATTTCACCAAAGAGAATATAAAGGTAGCAGATAATCACATGGGAAAATATTCACCATCATTAGCATTTAGGCAAATGTAAATTAAAACCACAGTCACTATATACCAAAATGTGTGGCTAAAAATTTAAAATTGTGATAACACGAAATGCTGACAAGGAAGAAGAGAAACTGGACTGCTCATACGTTGCTAATCAGAATGCAAAATGGTACAGCTACTTTCAAAGAGTATAGCAGTTTCAGTTTCTCACGAAACTGAACTTATGCCTACCATATGATCTAGCAACTGCACTCTTAGGCATTTATCTCTAATAAATGAAAACTTATGATCATACAAAAATGTGTACATGAACATTCATAGCAGCTTTATTTGTAATAGTCAAAACTTGAAAACAATCCAAATGTCTTTAAGTGAGTGAATGGGTAAATAAATGATGGCATATTTATACAATGGAATGCTACTCATCAATAAAAAGAATGAACTATCAATACGCTCAATAACTTGGATGAACCTCTAGGACATTATGCTGAGCAAAAACAGCCAATCTCAAAAGGTCACATACTATGTGACTCCATTTGTATAACATTCTTGAAATAACAAAAAGAGAGAGATGGAAAAAATACTAGTGGTTGCCAGAGGCTAGGAATATTGAGAGGAGGTGGGTGTGAAAATGAAGGAGAAGCATATGAGATCTTTGAGGCAATGAAACAATTCTATATTTTGATTATGGTAGTGACTACAGTAATCTTTACATGGGATAAAATTTCATAGACTACATACACACACACACACATGTATACATACAAATGAATGCATATAAAACAGATGTTATTTGAATATTCTCTGTGGATTGTACTAACACCAATTTTATGGGGTTTTTTTGTTTTTTTTTTCGTTTTTTTTTTTAGCATAGTTTTGCAAGACGTTAACATTGAAGGAAACTGTGTGACTGGTATATATTTTCTCTCTG
>NW_007729240.1:52364-53959 GCF_000696425.1 Galeopterus variegatus | reverse complement strand
TCACGAAAAAAGACAAAAAGGAAAAAAAAAAAAAAAATCACCTGAGGGCCAGCCCGGTGGCTCACTGCTACAGTGCGCCACTTGGGAGTGCAGCGGCGCTCCCGCCGAGGGTTCGGATCCCACATACAGACCGGCCGCTCACTGGCTGAGCGAGGTGCGGGCGCAACACCGAGGGTTGCGATCCCGTTGCCGGTCCCGGTCCGGTACGGGCGCGACACTGAGGGTTGCGATCCGTTGCCGGTCACGAAAAAAGACAAAAAGGAAAAAAAAAAAATCACCTGAGAATGTTTTTAAAAACCCAATCCCAGGCCTCATCTCAGACCAATTAAGTCAGGATCTAGGTGTGAGTTCCAAGTAGCAGTATGGGAAAAAAATTATCAGGAGATTTGTGTGAATAGCCAAGGTAGAAAACCAGTGCTTTACAAGAGTGGTTCTCATGGTGTGATTCCAAGATTACAAATATCAATATCATCTGGAAACTGGTTAGTTATGCAAATTCTCAGGCCCCACTCTAGATTTACTGGTTCACAAATTCTGAGACTGGCAACTAGTAAGTTGTGTTTTTGTTTTGTTTATTTCATTTTTTAATTTACTGCTTAATTGAAACGTATTGATTGTACATATTTTTGGGGTACAGAGTTATGTTTCAACACATGTATACAATGTGTAATGATCAAGTCAGGGTAATTAGCATATTCATCTTTGCAAAAATTAATCATTTCTTTGTGATGAGAACATTTGATCCCCTCTCTTTTGGATGTGAGGGTGATCTGGCTGCAACATCTGTCACCCCATTGATCTCCAGGATTGATTCACTTGATCTGGCTGGCTAAGCAGTTGTCACCTTCCTTCCTTACTGCTCCATGTGCATCCCTCTCAAAACTGCACATTCAGTTGAAGAGGACGATCTTCCTGGTAGAAAAGAGGACTTTTCTTCGGTCAAGGGTATATGAGTAGAATCTCCAAACAAGCTCACAAGTTGTGTTTTTACAAGATTTCTAGGTCATCCTGATGTACATTGTCCAATACCATAGCTATTAGCCACAGGTAGCTATCAGGCACTTGAAATATAGCTAGTGTAACATGTTAAAATGATAATATTTTTGCTATATCAGGTTAATAAAATGTATTATTAAGGTGAATTTCATCTATTTATTTTTATTTTTTTTTTAAATGGGGCTACTACAAAATTTTAAATCACATATGTAGCTCACATTATATGTCTGTTGAACAGTGCTGCTCTATAGCAATTATTCTCAGCTCTGAGTATACAGTAGAATCACCCAAGGAGCTTAAAGAAAAGAAGTACCAGTGTCTACAACCCAGATTAAATAGATCTAATAGTTAATAATGGAGCCCGAGTGTTGATAATTTTAAAAAGCTTCCTATATGGCTGTAATGTGCCCCTGGGTGTGAGAACTGATCTAAGGTCCAGTTCTTAATTTTTTCAGCCTGGATTTTTTTGACAATTGGATTTAGGAAACTCTCTAAGAAAAATGCACATTAATATACTATTTGCATATATTTTTAAGGTATTTCTTTTTTTTTTTTTTGTCTTTTGTCTTTTGTCTTTTTCCGTGTCCGGCAACGGATCG
>NW_007729240.1:46847-51204 GCF_000696425.1 Galeopterus variegatus | reverse complement strand
CCTCTGATACATTTTTCCCTCTTTTAAATTTTATATATTAGCTACACCAATGCTCTTCAAAGATTTGAATTGTTATTACTAATGGCACTGCCAAAAATTGTGCCTTCAGATAATCTAAACTGCAAGAAATGTCCTTGTAGAACATTTCTCTAGAAATAACCTTATAAACCTAATTATAAAACACACAGTCAAACTAATTGAAAACTATTCATTCATTTATTCAACAACTAAATACCTAGTATGTATTTAAGCACTGCTCTAGGCACCACAAGAACAGAATTTACAAATTCCCTGTCCTCGTGAGTTTTACATTCTAGTTTGGAAAAACAATGAACAAGGTACGTAAAGATATAACACATGAGTGGTGATAAGATCTGTAGAAAAGAGCAAAGGGGATAGTAAAATCCAAGGAAAACCTTTGTAAGAAGAGGCAATTGAGTAGGCCTAAAGGAGGTGAAGGAATGATCCATGCAAATGTACAGAGAAATTACATTCCTGGCAGAGGGAATTTGAATGCACTGAGGCAGAATCATGATGGCCTTTTAGAAGGGCTGGTAACCAATGTGATGGGAAAAGGTGAGGATGGGGAAAAGGGAGCATGAGAGGTTGTCACAGTTTGGTGAGACTGTGTGAGCCACTAGTGAGCTTCACTTTCACCACTAAGTGAGATGGGAGCCACGGGAAAGTTTCCAGTACTGGAGTGATGTGTTCTAATATACATTTTAAAAGGATGGCTCTAACTGGATGGGCAATGCCACAGGCAGGTAGCCCAGTTAACAGACTAATCCAAAATCTCGGAGACAGGTAATATACTTTAAATTTCAATGTCATATTTTATACCTAAAGTTCTAAGTTAGTAATACACACAGAGTAGATTTTTTGAAGCCCATCGAAAAAATTAGGATTTTTATGAAGCTACGTGATGACACAGGGCTTTAAATAGCACATTTTCCCTCTTAGACAAAAATAAATAGATAAATATGCCAGATTTCTGAATGTCATGGTTCCTTTGTCAATAAAATTTCCTCAGAAACTGCATAGGATCTTGCATACAAACAGTCACCCACCAGATTTATGACCAAAGAGCCATTGTAATGCAGTGCATAAGAGTAGGTCTTTTCAAGCAATGATGCTGGGCCCACTGGATATCTCTATGGAAAAAAAAATCATCTTGACCTCTATCTCATACTATAAACAAACATCGATTCCATGTGGGTTTCAGATCCAAATATGAAAAGTAAAACAGTAAAGATCTTAAAAGAAAACATAAGAAAATATTTTGTGACCTTAGATTAGGCAAAGATTTCTTTAGCAATATACTAAAATTCACGGAAAAAAAATAATAAATTGGACTATAGTAAAATTAAGAACTTTTGTTCCTCAAAAGATGTCATTAACAGAGTGACAAGGCAAACCATAAAGTGTGGCAAGATATGTAATCTGATAAAGGATGTACATCTAGATACAAGAATAATTCTTACAATCTATAAAAGACAGACAACTCAGGAAAAAGAGGGCAACGTTTTTGAACAGATTTTACACAAATAATTATATTTAAATGGCCAATAAACACATAAAAGTGTATTCAACTTCATTAGTCTTCAGATGAATAAATATTAAAACCACAATATGACACTACTACATACTTATCAGAATAGCTAAAATAAAAATATAAAAAATATTGTGTTGGTCAATATATAGAGCAATTGAACTAGTGGGAATGTAAATTGCTACAATGACTCTGGAAAACTGTTCAACAGTATGTACTGAAGCCAAACATATTCAAACTCCATGAACCAGTATTTCAACTCTTAAGTATACACAAAATAAAATGTGTATTTGTGGTGTCTTTTTGGGGGCTGTTATAACAAAAACACCATAGACTGGGTGGCTTAAACAACAGTGATACACTTCTCATGGTTCTAGAGGCTGGGAAGTCTGAGATCAGGGTGCCAGCATGGTTGGGTTCTGGTGAGGGTCTGCTTCCTGGTTTGCAGACGGCCATCTTCTTGCTCATATGGCAGAGAGAGATCACCTTTCTTGTCTCTTCTGTTCTCATAATGGCACTAATTCATGAAGGTGGAGCCCTCATGACCTAATTAGCTCCCAAAGACACCACTTCCAAATTATCAAGTTGGAGATAAGGATTCAACAATGAATTTTGGAAGGACACAGTCATTCAGTCTTAGCATATGGTTCCCAAAAGAAGTATTCTAGGACACAGTATTTGCAATTTTTAAAAGCTAGAAATTATTTAAATGTCCATTAACAGTAGAATGGACAAATAAATTTGGTTTATTTTTGCAATGACACACAACTCTAAGAATAAAGGAAACACAACAACATGCACTACGCTCAACAATACAGATAAATCTCACAATTTGTTAAGAAAATACGCCAGACATAAAAGAGTGCATAGTGAATGATTCAGTTTACGTAAAGAACTCAAAAAGTAAAAACTATTCTGCTATTAAAAACTAGGAACTAAAACTGGGCAAAAGGGGTTGTTTCTGGAAGTTGTCGATGCTCTGTTTCACAGTTTAAGTACTGGTTACACTAATGTATCTAGTTTGTAAAAATCTGTCAGGCTGTATGTTTATAATTACATTTTCTGTATACATTATACTTCAATAAAAACATTTTTAAAAATTCTAAATTATTTGCTTTCAGTAAATTTTCTGTCATGGTAGTTCCACCCTAAATTTTTTTCTGATTCATTTCTTTGTTGCCCTTTTCCAAACCTAAGGAATCCTATATTGAGGTCATTTAAATAATATTAGGCTTTAATAAGAAAAACAAACAAACAAAAAACCTTAATCTGATTTTGCCTGAGGGCTGAGTGCTTCTTATAATTGAGAAATCTTGATGGGCTTTGTTGTTCAAAATTTTAAGTAAGATCATATAAGACTTGGAAGTTGGAAGTGAAGCCACAACTATCTCCTTCCTTTCTGGGGCTTTATATTCTGGCAAATAAAGGCCATGGAAATTTCTTGTGTTTCTTCTGATGAGTATTCTTCAGCTTCTTGGTTGGTGAGAACAGTGGCAGCAATGACAGCCAATGGTGGAAAGGCTTTTTGTTTCCAGCTTTCTGATCCCAGAGTCACTGCTTACAGAAATGTTTTCTTAAACTCATCATTCCCCAAGGTGGCCTCAAGTGTACAGCCTTCGTTGTTAAATAATTCTGCATTGATCTCAGGATCACTGATCTGTGGATCAGTGGAAAGCCTGTTCTTTCAGCCTCAGGGTAGGTAGCTCCTGACATGGCCCCAGTAATTCTGTCTACTGGTATCCAAGTCCTTGTGTGTTGGACTCCTTTTGAATGTGGACAGGACCTAGTGACTGGCTTGTAATGGGTAGGAAAGTATTGGAGTATCACTTCTGAAGTTAAGCTATAAAAAGGCTGCAACTTTCATCCTATTCTTTTTCTCTTTCTCATTCCCTCTTTCCTTCTTTTTTCTCTTGTAGCCCTGGCTCTGGTTGTAAACAAACAGCCATGTTGTAAGTAGCCCTATGAGGAGGTCTGTGTGGCAAGGAACTAACATTTCCAGTTAGCAGCAAGCAAGAAAATAAGGCCTGACATTGCCACTTTGAGTGATCTTGGAAATGCATCTTCTGAAGCCTAACAATGTGTGTAATGAAGCAAATCATTACTTTGAGCTTTGAGATGACCACAGTCCAGACTGTCAACTTGACTGCAACCTTCTGGGAGATGCAGAGCCAGAGGACCTCGCTAAGTTGAAATGGATTCTTGATCCATAGAAACTATGAGATAATAAATGTTAGTTACTGTATTAGTCTATTTCTGTTGCTTAAAACAGAATACCTGAAACTGGGTAACTTACAAAGAAATGAAATTTATTTCTTACATTTTCAGAAGCTGGCAAGTCCAATGTTCAGGGAACACATCTTGGTGAGAGCCTTTTTCTTGGTGGTGACTCTGCACAGGAATAAAAGGTATCACATGGAGTGAATGGGCTAAGAGAGAGATAACCTCCTCACTTGTTCTCCTTTAAAAGCCATCAGAACTATGTCCAGTACTACATGAATGGATTGATCCATTCACAATTTAGTCACCCCTTCAAGGCCTTACCTTTCAATTTCCTTAATAGGATTTCCCACCCTCTTAACACTGGTACAGTGGGATTAAATTTTAAGTAGTTGGTGTGGGGGGGTGGGGGTGGCATTCAATCCACAGCAGTAGTGTAAATCCACTGACTTTTGAGCTAATTTGTTATGCAGTTATATATAACTACTAGAAGAATTTCTGTGAGCACCTAATTTTTTAATTAAATTTCTTCAACTAAAAATGCCTAGGGTAGTTTCTCTTTCCTCAACAAAATGTAACTTATGTACTCCC
>NW_007729240.1:36224-46049 GCF_000696425.1 Galeopterus variegatus | reverse complement strand
CTCACTGGCTGAGCGAGGTGCGGGCACAACACCAAGGGTTGCGATCCCGTTGCCAGTCCCGGTCCGGTACGGGCACGACACTGAGGGTTGCGATCCATTGCCGGACACGAAAAAAGACAAAAAGGAAAAAAAAAAAAAAAATAATAATAAAATAAAAATGCCTAGGGTAGTTTCTCTTTCCTCAACAAAATGTAACTTATGTACTCCCTGCTGTGCCCTTTAGGTATTATCTTGCTCTCTGAAATTTCCTTCCCCCCACTGCCTTTGTTTGTCTGACTTGCTATTATTTTCAACCCAAAGTCAATCTAAAATACCAGCCTATTCCAGGATGCTCTCCCCGGCCCGATTTATTGCTTTGAATACATCAGAGCACCTATCTCATTTAAACTGCAGTGTCTATTAATTGTGTGTATTTTTGCCACATACTAAAATAAATATTTCCTGAGGACCAAAAGGGAGAATATTTTTAATTCATTTTTGACTACTAGTACCTAGGCAAAAATTAAAGAGCAGAATGTGTTTGTAAAGTGTAATAAACAGAGGGAAGGAAAGAATAAAAGAGAGAAGAAGCAAATGATGGAGGAAGAAAAGAAGGAAAAAAGAAGGGATGATTAAAACCAGTCATTTTTCTACTACAGTATGGTAAGTATAACACCACGTCCTAAAATCTGAGGGGTAATGAATTCTATGGTATCTCATGATGTGACAGAGACATTGCAGGATAACCGAAGAAGAATGGACTAAAGTAGAAGGGATTAGGGCGGGCATAAGATAGACTTAGTTTTGGTAAGAGAAATACCAGATCTGTAGATGATGGAATTAGTCACAAAGTCAGATTTTATATTGTCCAATAACTATTTTTACAGGAAAAATGATATTGCATGCAAATAGTTGGCATCAAGTGTATTTAGAAAAACAGTAACAATCGTCTAATAGGTGGCAGGTAGTCAGGCATTAAAGTGCAGTTAACATCCAGGCAGATGGCAGGTAGTCCACATCAAGAAGGTATATCAGCAAGCAGCAAGGCCTAAGGCATATGGCTAGGTTCTGGACAGAAATCCCTTCAGAGGGATGGCGGTAGTAAGAAATTTACCTACGGGACTCACATTATGAGCCTAAGACAGGAATTAGAAAACCAGATACAGACCTTGATTTAAGAATGAAGCAATGGTCCTCTGAGTATGTAACTCATGCCCCTTGAATGCTGTCTTCCTAAGTCCATTCTTAGTTTAGAAAGAGACTCAGATGGAGGTCACTGGATTCTACTGAATGCAGATAAATGTGTGAAATACGTGAGTCAAGTAGATCTTGGACATGATACATGACATGTGTATTTGAATAGGTGAATATTTCTGGATCTGTGTTAGTGATTCAAATCAGACATCTTTAAAGAAATAAATGTGACATGATAAGCATTTGCTTTTGACATTGGGATAAATGTGTCATCACCATAATAAGTGAGCTCTGAAAAAATTGAAATTTTGAATTTCAAGTATTATTAAAGAATATATTCCATGCTAATCTATAAACTATAAGAAATGCAAAATTATACATTTTGTTCAACTATACAAAAAATACACTATCATACTCAAATTTTATCTATAACTTTAAAGATCTTTTTTGTAATATGTATTTAGCACTAAAATTTATATAAAATTTATACTTTTATTCTCTGATCGAAATTGATCTATTTCTCTAAGTCTTAAACTTGATTAAAAATTAAAATGCCTGAATATACAGCATTTGTTTTTTTCAAAAAAATATTCATCATATTTTGAGATATTTGAATAGGTAGAACTCTAACATTGATTCTAAGCTAGTTACTACTTTCTTTTTCTTATTATTCAGTATCTCCCTCACCTCCATTCCTGTTTTATCATCTTGGGAACATGCACAACCAATTGAGTCATAGCTGTTAATTCTGTAAGGTGGACACAACTACCATTTATCTAAAGTGTGACAATTCACAGGATTTTCCCCAAAGCACCTGAGGGCATGCATGTTATTATAGTACATCTGTATTCAAACTTAGAAAGTAATTGTTTTTTCAAAACTTTAATTCAAAGATATATGCAAATACACTATAAACTGTTGAAATAAAGATAGGGATGAGATAATGTAGAAAATTAAATCCAAGTAGAGATCTGAAAGAACTCTCATAAGGGGTCCTATCCTTCTTTATTGGGATGCAAGGTAATTTCTCCTTTCTATGTACTTGTGAGGTAGATAAAGTAGGTTTTTGTCTTTTATGGGTATCATCTATCCTTAAATAAGGCAACATTCTGTCAGGTTTTTCATGTCTTTAAGTTTTATAGACTTTGCTACCAAAGCCTGACTGTTAAAAGACTGCTGAAAGAGTAACTATCAGATATTAAATACTTAATTAAACTGAGATTGATCTCAGTCATTTCATTAATCTAAAATCTACTAGAGAATGTGCCAGGTTAATTCTGTAGTTTTATCTATAGAAATGCATTTATGAAACCGAACAATGACAATAATAACCTTATAGAACCTGAGAGGTAGTAAAAATTTTCATGAAATTTTTTATCTGATCTGAATGCAGAGAGGGGAAAAGAAAACAACTTTAGACCTGCCAGATGAAAAAATACTTACTGTGCATTGAAACACATTGCAGTTTATGGTCAGTAGGGTTAGTATGAAGATATCATTTTTGTTGATATGTCTGAAATCAACACCGAGAAAAACTGGCTGGTTACCTTTTTCTCTAAGCATAGGATATGCTCCCTGTTTCTAAAAGCAAACATGACTCACAAAGATATCCTGCTGGGTATTAGGTCTGTTGAGTATTGGGTTATGCTTTATTAACTTGCAAATGAACCCAGTGCTTTCTAGATATTTAATAAATACTTGAAAATTCTATTTTTTAATTGAAGGTTTTGGTCAATATTATTTCTTCTGGAATATTATGCTATTAAATCATGAATCTATAATCAATATGACCCACATCATCAAGAAGAAATGCAGTCACTTATCTTTTTAGGTTGGCTTGCCCAAATTTAAGGGAAAATTAACATCTCCCTTCTGAGGCTTTCTCCTCTCCTTAATTATCTAAGAACCCTTGGTAGTAAACTCAGTCTAAAGGCATCATAATTCATTCAAATGATTATAATGTTCAGTATACTACTGACTATACTCCTCATTGCCATACTGTGTAAGTTGTGAAAATTGCCTTTATGTAGTATTGCTACAGTGATACCTTGTTCCATAGACCTCTCCCCAGCCATAGTGTCATAACACATTTGAGCTATAATGATGCAGCTCTTTTAGTTCATACTTACATAATCAGCACAGACACCATAGCTAGCTTGCTGGGTTCAGAGCACCTTCAAGTCTCAGCTACATGTCTTTACCCAGCAAATTTTAAGTTCAGAATTTTCTTTCCCTCATAATGAGCACTTTTCTTTGAGGTACTTGGGCTCATTTCTTTCTTAGCCAAAATCATCTTATCTTTCAGAGCTTCTAATATTGTTAAAACTCAAATGGGATTGGTTTAGGGTCTTCTCCCAGGAAGGCCCTTGTCTCATAAATTTGCTCACTTTCTTCACAAAGAACAACTACACGTCATGTCGAGGACTATTATAAGGCACTACATTTAACTGTATATAATTTCATCCTTCCTCAGTGTAGAGAATGGCCATAGCTTTACAAGTTCATAACTAGAAAGAACAACTACACGTCATGTCGAGGACTATTATAAGGCACTACATTTAACTGTATATAATGTCATCCTTCCTCAGTGCAGAGAATGGCCATAGCTTTATAAGTTCATAACTAGGGGCACTATTCATGCATTTCTTTTTTCATAACATAGAAATTCTTCTTCTAAATTGCTATGATACGTAGAAAATTATCTCATTTAGACCTCTTTTTAGACCTCCTTGAGATTAGCCAAATTGGGACAGAATTTCATTTTTACTATTAACTACGGCAGGCAACAAGGATGAGGAGTGGTCTCTAAAATACTCCTCAAACTAGAGAGTTCTAAGAACTTCAGAGGACTGTTAAAAACTCTGGACTCAAAGTTCTAGAGCACACTCCAACCTGCCTGGCTCTGCTGCCAGGATAAAAGACTTTGGAGAATAAGGAAGAGAATACCTGAGGTCTATCTGGAGACAAAGGATCTTTTAGGTGTTTAGTTAAGAAAATTGGGAGAGAGCTTTTATGTAATATAATTTACCTTCTAAGGCTTTAAACAGCCATGAAGTCTATACCCTGGCCTCTATAGGCTGAAATAGGTCATTGGACATTTCAAAAATTTGTATGAATGCCTTTAGTAGGCTGGCTCAGGTACAGAAATAATAAGAAACTTAAAAGTATCAAGGGAAATATATTATATATTCATAATATATATGTACATATACATGGGCACTTCACACAAAATTTCATAATTAGCTCATCCTTATTCTGTGTGAACTTGATTGGCCAGGACAGCCAGAGGTCCTGATGCCCCCTGGTGGTGACTGAAAATCTAAAAATCACACCTAAAAATCTAAAAATCTAGTGGGTGAAGAGCTAAAAAATTTCAAGATGAGAAACCACAAAAGCATGTATAAGTAATCTGAATAATTTAAGCCAGTTCTACCTATCAGTGCTGGTGAATTATGGCAAAATGAAGTGTAAGTAATGGAAAGAAAGAACCTCACCAGGCAAAACCAAATTTGGAGAAAAAAAAATTCTTAAGAGTACTGAATATGTGAATTAATTTCTGGTATAATGTGCCACATTTTCCCAGCTATGTGTAGTTCTTTTAATATTACTCAAATAATAAAAGTTATTTGACTTCACACTTTTGAATATTTTAAGTAATTAGAAATTTTCAGTGACACCTTAGCAATATCCCAGTGTGCTTCTACACTTTATATATAAATTATATTTTATTTGTTAAGCTGTCTTAAATTAAGTCAGTAATTGCAGTTAAAGAACTATAATTCTAATCTTTGGAACTTTACCCATTTATCTGACTTCAGAAAAGTGGGTGAACTTTCAAAAAGGCACAAAATGTGACTTATAATTTGATTCCTGACCTCTGGCTTGCTAAACTGTCAACTAAATCTGAAGCTTAGAAAAGTGAAATTATTACTATGTTTTTTCTGCGTTTAGCTCATGTACATTTTTTACATTAGACTGCAAATAAATATTTTATATACACCACATAAATCATGCTAATGTAAATATGTAAATGATTTTCTTATACAGTGGAAAGATTGTTTACATTTTGGCTGAAGTCACAGAGAACCTAATTTTCTGTAATATCTATTAACTGAGACATAATGCGTCTTTTCTGTTCATAATCAGTTTCTTCTGCACAGTACCTTTTCCAATTCAGTTTAAATTACCCCCTTTTCTGTGATGAACTTGCATTTTCACATTTACCAGCTGTGAATTCATTTAGACAGTAAGTGCAAAAGTAGTAGGTTCAGAAAGAGCCCTTTGATTTCATTGTTGTTGTTGTTGTTAACTGTTTAGTTCCACAGCCTTGGATTTGTAACAAACTGAAGTCTCCAGTTGTTCCTTTACCTTCTAAAGGTCCAATTACTAGACACACACACGCACAAACACACGCACAAACACAAGCACGCGCGCGCGCACGCACACACACCTTTACCTTCTAAAGGTCCAATTACTAGACACACACACGCACAAACACACGCACAAACACAAGCACGCGCGCGCGCACGCACACACACACACACACTGAGCCTTTTCTTTTATTTGAAAATTCATGGAACTTATTCCCTGAAGTCATTATAATTTACTTAACTATTTCTTTCTTAAAATCAGAGGATATTTCCCAGAGGTAAATAGTGAGGTAAATATTAGTATTATAGTAAGTTAAAAAAAATAACAACCGTAACCTCATTTATGATGTATGCCTTGAATTTATGCATTTATTTTTATATATGTACAGTTATGTGTGATTATTAATAATCACATGGACAAAATATCACAAACAGCAGAAAAATGGGTATTTTGTTTTGCATCTGAAGATAGATATTTTTCATCTTTTCATTATACCTTTATGAAAGATGTTTCAAAAGAGGGTATATAAATACAAATATTAAGGCTTTTAGTCTCTTTTTCCATTTATTTAAAATTTGCTAAATATAAGTAGGCTACTCTACTGCATTGTACAATGAATACGTAAAAATTAAAGAACAGTTTTCAGAATTTCTACTTTGGCTTACGTGTTTGCTGTTTATACTATTTGGTGTTGCTCAGAAAAATAGGTTCTTTTCTAATTCATACTATCACACAAACACACTTTACTTTTCTAAAATTCATTCTTACAATAATATGCATAAGTCATAGATATCAAGCTAAAATAAAATGTTTTCAAAGCGATATGAGGAAATTCACTATTTTGTTATTTTAAAATGTGAAAGTTTTATATACTAATTATTTTTTATTTAATTGGCTTCATGTACAAATACGTTTCTGTGCCTTATTGTTAGTCAAGTATAGTCTAATATAAATTTATATATTAAAGCGTATGCTGTGTAATACTGTATAAGGAACATTCTCTTTTTGACTAAGTCATTTCTTTTCATTTAAGTGTCATGACTTCTTTATCAATATACCTGGATCTATAAGAGAAAGAAAGTTTCTTTTCATTTAAGTGTCATGACTTCTTTATCAATATACCTGGATCTATAAGAGAAAGAAGGTTGGTAAACCTAAAAATAAGTATCCTTGTACAGTGGTGCAGGCAGAATTGTCAGCAGCCTGGCACATGTGCATTTAATGTGAAGCTTCTTGTTTCTAAAAATAAAAGTGAAGTTGCACATGCCTCTATCTGACAGAGAGAGGGGACACAATAAGGGGACTAACTATACTACCTACACTCATCAGAGGAATGAACGATGTTACTTCTTTGGTTTCCTGGTTTTAATGGAAAAGTATTTGTATTCACATCACTGAGTATTAGTCATTCAGTAGTTGAAAGGAATATTTTAAACTTTAAAGGCTACCTTGGTGTCACTTTAAGAAGTGGGGATAAGACCCTGGGGAAAGTGTTGAGACCCTGATGAATTTATTTTAACTATTAGAAGTGGTTTCATATTTGTGAGTTTGTGGTTCTATGAGTTTTAGAGCCTTTGTGGAGAGATTTATGTTTTTAATTCTGTTTTAGCTTACAATTTTTACCCTTAAAACTTCACCCCACGGCCGGGGCGGCCGTTTCGCCGGGACCCGCCCCTCGGCCCTGGGAATCGCCGCCTGGCAGGCCGGCTGTGCCTGTCACTCAACCCGAGTGGCGGAGGCTCTCGGCTCGGAGCCCCGCCCCCTCCCCCCTAATTGATATTATTGGAGTGTGGAGCAAGCGGCCGGTCTGCAGTCGGAGACTTGCAGGCAGCAAACACCGTGCGAACGAACAGGAGGGGGGAAAAAAATAAAAAAAGCTAAACGTGGAGCAGCCTGCCGGGGACCGAGAAGGGGAATCAATACAAGAAGCGCAGTAAAAAAAAAAAAAACAAAAACCACTTCGGAGCAAACAGCATTTAAAAAGCTACGTCTCAAGATAACTGAAACCTAAAATAAAACCTGCTCATACACCATGGTTTTTCAAACTCGGTACCCTTCATGGATTATTTTATACTACATCTGGCTGCTCCGCTTTGCACACACAGGGGAGGCGCAGGCTGCGAAGGAAGGTAAGGCGATGAGAAAGCAAAGTTTGTTCTGACTTATTTATTTAGCTGTCTACCTGCACGAGCCAGCTCGTCCGCGGCGCTGCCGGCCGCGCCTCCGGCGCCGGGCAACCCCCCCCCACCCGCTCCCCGCCCCCTCACCACTCGGGCTGCTTCTGGATGACGGGCGGGCGGCGAGCCGGGGCTACTGCGAGCAGCCTGCAGCCGGGCGCCCGAGGCCGGCCATCCGACGGGAGCGGGATTTCTGGCGCGGGCAGTCCGGAGGGCGTGAGCAGCAAGCGAGGACGGAAGGGGGTGGGGGTGGGGGGACGGCCGGCGAGCTCTTTCCCTAGTACCCCGAGCGGGTCACATCTCCCTCTACCCCTCTCCTCGTGTTCGCCTCCGGCGGGAGCCATGGCCGGAGTTGGGTCGGAGACTGGGAAGTGCAGCCCTTAGCGTCCCCACTAGCCCGCCGGCGAGCGGCGGCAGCCAGGAGCTTTCCCTGAGGGGCCGAGGCTTGTGTAAGCTCCGAACGCTCGGGTTACTAATGAAGTGCTCACTGCGTCGGGGGCGCGGGCCTGCGGTTGGCGCTCGGCCGCCGGCGCGGAACAATAACGCCGCGGAGGTGAAGCGAGCGAGCCCCGCGCGCCCCGCAGCTCGCGGATGTCTCCATTCAGCGCGCGCTGCGCCCTGCGCAGAGCGGCAGCGGGGGCAGCGGCAGCCTAGCAGGCTCGGTCGGGCCGGGAAGGCAGAGGGCGAGCTGGGGCTGTGCAGTGTGTATCAAGAGGCCGCCTGGGCGAGTAGAAGCCCCCACTTATTTGCCCCACAGTTCAGCAATTGAGGAGTCCGAGTGGCCAAACCTTGGAAAGACCTGGACCCCGAGGGTTCGTTCTAGTTGGAACGAGCTGGTTTCATTTGAGCAGCTAGATACGCCTGTATATGGTTATGTTTTCTTTCTCCTTTGAACCATCGACAGAAGGTAATATACCTTTCGGTGCCTGTAGTTGGAGCTGGGGGAAAATACATCCTGTCAATGGAAGTGTCTTGCTTCTGAGCAGCGTTACAATACTCCCCCCCCCCCGCCCCCCTTACGTCTTCCAGGCTGTTTATCTAAGGTTGATGTGATATTTTAAATGCAGAATACGAAAAATTCCTGAAGTGTAGAAGGAGAGGAATCTGTTATCAGATTTAGGTCATGGAGGTGATGGGAGGGTTACATATCGGCTCTGGCTTCTTCTGTTCCTGAAAACTTAAGTGATTTGGTGCTGCTTTTCTTTATTCTCTTCGTACGCTCACCCCTCTTCCAACCCAATGCCATATTCTCCTTCATCCAGCTTGACCTTCTGACCCCAGTTTCCACATCTGCAACCTGTGTTGATGCTGAACCCATTCAGAGAAAACCGTGCCTCCGAGCTGATGGTTACGCGTTTTTAGATGGACGGACGTCTGCTTGAAACGCACACCATACACATCGGAAACCACATTTTTACTCTCCTGACACTAACGACCAGACACATTCAGTCCTGGCGCCCTGTCCTGTTTCCTCCGGAATAGCGGGTCCTGAGGAAAAGTTTGCACCGCCGCGGCGAAACCCCGCGCGCGAGCACACGTAGACTCGGGCAGGAGTTTGAGCTATAAATAATTGCATCACTAGGGGGAGAGGTTCATGCAGCCAGAATGGCTGGCTCGCTCGCTTTGCTCTTCTGGGTGCAAGCTACGTGGAGAGGATCCCGATTCTAGGAGCCCGAATTCTTTAAATGCAGAAGTCAGTTGTTTAAAGGCGGGGGATGGGGGTGAGTGGGCCCGGCTTCTCGGTGGTGAAGCTCCCAGCGCACAGCGACGATCAGGAGCTGGCGCTCTGGGAGCCAGCAAGCCTCGAGGCGGCCCGAAGCGTCACTGCACCCAGGGCTAGCGCTGGGAACCGTGTGGCGCAGGTGCCCGGCCTCCCAGGCTGGTTGGGAGTGGCCGGAGGAAAATAAGGGATCCCCTTCCTCCACTCCCCCTTTTCTCCCCGCCACCCGCACGTTCTCTCGGAAAGGTCAGTTCCCGCTTCTGGGAGCGCATGTATAAGTCAGAGTCTGACGCTTGGAGGCGAAGTGCAGCTGCTGCTTTTCCTCCCCGTAAATGCCGCCGCGGCTGCCGCCGTTCTCTCAGAGGAGACGCTTCCCGAAAGCCT
>NW_007729240.1:11200-36007 GCF_000696425.1 Galeopterus variegatus | reverse complement strand
CCCCGCCGACGGCCCCGCCCCGGTCCCGGACGCCCGCCGCCGCCGCCTGAGCAGCCCTCCTCTAGCTCGGCCGGTGCGCGCCTTGCATCTTGGCCCTCACCCCAGCGCGGCGGAGCGAAGAATCCCGGAGCCTCGGGCCTGTGACCCCGCGAACGGGTGGGCTGCCGGGCTGCGCCTCCGCGAGCACGGAGGGAGGATGGCACTGTGCGCTCGGAGCGGGAAGGGAAAAGTGCGCACTGCAGGGTTTGTTCAGAGACCGCTCCGCAGGGAGAGAGACGCACTCATCACTTTAGTGCTGCTTTTGATTAAACGCTTTCTGGACAGTTTCTGATTTTGTTAGTTTCTGTCAACTTGTTTGCAGTCATACCCCTGCTCCTATCCCCATGCTGAGCCGAGGAGTAACAGAACTACGATAATCAATAATCTTAATGTTTATTAAACTTTCAAAAAACGACCCAAGATGGTCACCTAGATTTTAAATCCAGTTGACTATTGTCAGTACCAAAAAAAAAAAAAAAAAAAAAAAAAAAGAAAAGAAAAAAGAAAAAGAAATCTCAAAAGGAGAGTAACTGGAACCCACATTGTTTCCTTGTGCTTCCATCTCTATCCTTGAGGGTAAATAACATAAAGTTACTTTTCATATTAATTCACTAGTCCATTGATTTATTGATGTTCCAAGTTGAAATACACAATGGTATTTTAATTGTGTGTGTGCTTCTTACTTGAAAGGGAGTCAAATGTTTGTGAACAAGGTTTTTTTCTGTCATAGCTCCTGGGGAGTCTTAAGTGTAAGACAATAAAAACGAACCAAAAACAGTGTATCTATTTACTTCTAGTTACAGGGAATAATCTTGAAGAGTGTGAAGGAGTTCAAGATATAATCAACTGTTCCTTTGCTTTCTTAGCATAACGCATTTTCATTACCTTTTAAATATAAATGTTTACCTAGAGATTGAGAATTGTTCAATATTTAAAAGCATGTATTTTATTTAAGTCAAAATTTTAACATTTTGTTGAGGTTGATGTTAGGCATATTTGCATACTTTAAGATATACATACTTCAAACTCTGAAGCCAGTTTGACCGAAACACTGAGTGCTTTAGGAGAGTAATTGTCCCAAAAAGCAATAAAATATATCAAATTGGAAGTATGATGTTTAATTAATGTGTGACATTCTAGTGCATTCTTGTATTAATCCTATCAGGAACATTTATTACATTTATATAAATATTGAATTCATTGCATTATGTTTTCTGATAGCATAAAAATGGACTACAACTCTTTTTAGAAGTCAAGTTGAAGTTTAAATACAGCATTTTGAAATATTTAAAAATTAAGAAATATGTATACATACTGAAAACTGATGTTTGATTAACCCACAAATATATCATGTAAATAATAGGCAGTTTATAGTTTTTAGCATTTCTATATTTGTTTTGGCTTAGAAGAAAACACTGCATAGAAACTTTTTTTATAAAAAATAAACTCTAGTTCTTAAAAGATGATAGGAAATATTGTTAGCAGATTATTACAAATTAATGACAGACTGAAGAGTAGTTTGGAAGTATTAATATGGGAATTAACACCTTATTATGTTCATGTTATACTTGACAAAGTTTGAAGGGCAAAATGGTTTATAAAACTATAATATTACTGTAGAACCAATATATCAATTTTTTACCCTCACTTTCATGCTACTATTGCATTTAAAATATATTTTAACATTTCAATTAAAGAATACCAAATATAATATTGGTGTTTTAATGTCTTTTCCCATTAAAAAAGTGAAATATACTTGTATCAGCTGATTATTTTACTGTTCATTTACATAAATAACTATATTGTCATAAAGTGATAATCATAAAAATTAGATTCATCTTAAAATGATTACAAGTATGTTGAAATTTTTCATGTAACATTTGGAAATAAAACTTTATTTTTCAGTATTACTGCTGGATTCTAAAGCACAACAAACAGAATTGGAATGGATTTCTTCTCCACCCAATGGGGTAAGTGCTTCTCATAAAATATCACTATTTTTTAAAGTAAGAAACAAAATCTTCTACTCCCCCCCAGGGAATTATTCACATTCTTCATATTTGAACTGTTAATTCCAAATATCTTTTTCAGTATTTTGTGTGTTTATAGTAAGACACTGAATTCTCTAAATAGAGAAGGTATACTTAGAACTTGGGGAAATAGGAAAAAAAAATTCCTGTAACCATAGTCTTTTGAGTTCTTATTGGGAGTGGAATCATACTTCAGGGTCCAGCCTATAATGCTGACTAATTACAGGGAACATTCCTTTCACAAACTCACTTAAACCTTTTTAGATGCTTTATACTTCTGTAGTATAATCACCAGGTAGATTGTGTGTAACTGTAATTTTTTAAAACAGTATGTAATCTGTTTACATCTTTTAAAAACACTTTTAGCATCATTCAAAAAGTAGTTTAAAAGGTTACTAAAAATGTACTATGCTCAACATTTTGCATAAAGTTTGCTATAAAATATGCGGATTCTGTAAGTTTATGTCATGTGCTATGTACTGTTATTAATCAGGAGTGATGGCACAACATGCACATATGACAGTAAAAACCTGCTACAATAAATAAAGAGTGAAAGTTGTCCAATATAAATCTACCAAAATGTAAATAAACCCTAAATAAATGCTGACCAGTATGTTTCATATAACCAGAACGATATATCACTTAAATTTAGTTTAATATTCATGTCTTCAGGTCTTATTTTTAGTTGTGAGAGAGGGCACATTCTTCATTTATTATTAAGGAAGAGGGCTCTAAGAAAGGAGAATATACCTTATTGTTACTTAAGCTTATCTTTGGCACATTAAGAAATATAGATTCAAAAGATGGTGAAGTATAAGTGAGGATATAAAAATTGTAACAGATTTTTTGCAAAGAGAAGAATGAAAGTCTAAAAAGGATTTTTGAGTATAAGAACAACCTCATAAAATCAATATGTCATTAACTGAAAGTTTAAGAATGCAAAAAGTGAACAAAGGAAATCTGTCTAAAATATTCAGAATTTTCATTAAACTAATTTTTGAGAGATTGCTTAAGTTGATATTGTAGTTATCTGTGTTGGTCACAATAAATTATGAAAAAATGACGAACATTTTACAGATTGAATATAAAAAGTACACTGAGTTTGAGGTGTGAATATAATACTTTTCTTGAAAGTAAAGTGATTTCCATGAGTGCAATAGTATACATTATAGAAAGACATTCATAATAAAAAATGAAACACCTTTCTTTCCAAAGACAGATGTAGACCGTTTTCTACCATCCATTACTTAAAACAAATAGAGGTAGAGGATAGTTTTATCTCTGAGGAGAAGTAAACTGATATATGATTGTAGTGTTTCATCCATATAATCCACAAAATGGTAAATTAGGATTGTCAATGTTAATTTGGACTCAAATGGGCATTTTATACATTCAGAGTTTCTTGAGTTAATAGTTAACCCTACATATCAATAGGAATCAAGAGATATTAGAAAACGATGATCTACAACATTTTCTTTATGTCAAATGAACTGGCTCACATGTGATTCAATATTTAACTGGAAAGGAAATGTTACCAAGACATAAGTTTTGAGAAAATATTTTTGTAAGCAGACTGTAAAAATGCAGCATTTGAATTAAGATATCTTTCCCACTGGTATAATTTGTGGAAATGATTGCAGTCTCTTAGAAAGTGAGATAATAAAACAAGAATTGCGTTAAATGCACTTATGTAGTCTCACTATTTGTTACCTGTGCCGTAGTGTTCTTGAAATTTTTCCCTCAGGAGCAAATTTTTTAAATAAAAATTAAATTTAACTGGCTTTCAAGGGTAGCAAAATTGATTATTCATACATGGAATAAAATAATTGTTCTTGAAGTTAAAGGAATTCTTGAGTTATATTCTTTTATAATAATCTTGGTTTCTTGAAATTGGAGAATTATTTTAAAAGAGCACATTTATCTGGAGCTTTTGATTTTTTTGATAGATATCATTGATAGTTTTGCTTCTTTTGGTAATTTTAATCTAATTAAGAGACCCAAATCTACCCATCCAAACGTATAAATTTGGGTATATTCAGCTGAATGCCATTCAAACAGATTATAAGCAGCTAACTTAGAAAAAAAAAAGGAAAATATGCCCAATTGTGAACTAGTCACAAATGCAAGTTGTGCTCAGAATAAAACTGAATGTGAAAATTGGTTCTTTGCTGCATTTAAGGACCTTTGATGATATTAGGCTATGTATAATAAATTGTAGCAAATATCATATAACCACCAACCAAGAAATTTCTGAATTTTAGAATTCATATATTTCTAATTTGTTAGTCTTGATCATTTTCTAAGAGCTGATTTTAAAAGTAGGTGTTTATATTGTATAGAGCATTTAAATAAATTGATATTCTGATCAATTTTTATAAATAAAACTCATTATCACATGCTTATTAGTTTATTTTCCCCTCTGCTTTTCTTGAAACGATAGTTTAAATATTGCATGCTATGTGACTTTGGGCTTGAATGCTAATATATTTTATATTTGGGACTTTTTGTTGGGGAAATAAAGTAGATGACAGTTTCACTGTTAAGGCATCATAAATTTAAAGTGGGAAATTTTGTGATGATGCTAAGAGAAAACATAAACTACTATTATTTTAGGCTTTTAAGACTATTCTATGAAATGAATTTATGTACTAATGAATGTTAGGTCATATTGTATATGGTTTAATAATCTTTGAAATTGTTGCAAATTCTGTGAAACTTACTACTTTTGTATGTGTGTGAAAATACATGGTATGGGTTTGCTTGTAGTATACATTGTATTAACCTATGAATGGACATTTTTTAACATCTGATTTTTTTTCTGTCAGAAATATTATTAAATATGATCCAGCCTGATATGTCATGTACATTTGATTTTCTATTGAAAGCTGTTTATTTATAATGATGAATCACACTTTTATAACTACTTATTTATAGTTATATGGTTTTGTGTACAATATTATATATAACACTGGAATAAATAGTTTTTTTAAAATGTTACTCCCTTATATCTCATTTTGAAATGATTATAAAATATTCTGCATTATAAATATCAACATATTGTTGAATCCTTTTATATTTCAGAGTACTCTTGGTATTTTATTCTCCATGTTTTTAAGTGCTCTAAGTTTAAGTATAATGTGGACATTTAAAATGTCAACTGAGTTATCAAAAATTCTGCCATTCATCCATACGTATATGCTTTAAATGGTCATTTAATAATTGTGAGCTTTAGTGTGCAAGAATTATAATCTCAGTGGAGAATATAGACATAAGTAAACATGTAAAAAGAAATATTACTACACTAGAAAATAGATATTAACCAAAAGGAAACATTTATTGTATGTACAAACAATGCATACAACATAAGTGATTCTACCATAAGGATAAAGCTGAACTGGGAATCCCAGATTCTATGGTTTACAATGTTTGCCAGGGTAGGAATCAACTTTATTCTTTCAAAGATCTGCATTTGCGACATACTAAAGATTCCTCATGCACTTTCCAAAGCAAAATGTTATTTTTTTGCTGAATGACTGATGACCTTTTCTTAATTTTACAGTGGGAAGAAATTAGTGGTTTGGATGAGAACTATACCCCGATACGAACATACCAGGTGTGCCAGGTCATGGAGCCCAACCAAAACAACTGGTTGCGGACTAACTGGATTTCAAAAGGCAATGCACAAAGGATTTTTGTAGAATTGAAATTCACCCTGAGGGATTGTAACAGCCTTCCTGGAGTACTGGGAACTTGCAAGGAAACCTTTAATTTGTACTATTATGAAACAGACTACGACACTGGCAGGAATATAAGAGAAAACCTCTATGTAAAAATAGACACCATTGCTGCAGATGAAAGTTTTACCCAAGGTGACCTTGGTGAAAGAAAGATGAAACTTAACACTGAGGTGAGAGAGATTGGACCTTTGTCCAAAAAGGGATTCTATCTTGCCTTTCAGGACGTAGGGGCTTGCATAGCTTTGGTTTCTGTCAAAGTGTACTACAAGAAGTGCTGGTCCATTATTGAGAACTTAGCTGTCTTTCCAGATACAGTGACTGGTTCAGAATTTTCCTCTTTAGTCGAGGTTCGAGGCACATGTGTCAGCAGTGCAGAGGAGGAAGCGGAAAACTCCCCCAGGATGCACTGTAGTGCAGAAGGAGAATGGTTAGTGCCCATTGGAAAATGTATCTGCAAAGCAGGCTACCAGCAAAAAGGGGACGCTTGTGAACGTAAGTAATATATTTTATTGAAATTCTACTTTGCATTTTTTTTCTATTTCAGAACCAGATCTTATAAGTAATAATAATTATTTAAACAAGGGAATTTGTCATATATGAGCAGTGCAGTTCAGTAGATCTTAAACAAAGTCACTATTGAACTTAATGATTGCCCACTGTGGTATAAGCACTAAGGGTATGGAAGAAATATTAGTGATAAGAAAATTTGTCTGGGCCAGCCCGGTGGTGCACTGCTACAGTGCGCCGCTTGGGAGTGCGGTGGCGCTCCCGCCAAGGGTTCAGATCCCACATACAGACCAGCCGCTCACTGGCTGAGCGAGGTGCGGGCGCAACACCGAGGGTTGCGATCCCGTTGCCGGTCCCGGTCTGGTACGGGCGCGACACTGAGGGTTGCGATCCGTAGCCGGTCACAAAAAAAGACAAAAAGGAAAAAAAAGAAAAAAGAAAATTTGTCACTAAAATTTAAGTTGTCTTGTGCTTGACGTGGAAGTCAACAGTTGCATGTTGGGCTATGGGGATTAAGAGAGACTGTGCAGGTGGACTATAGGCTGGGAAGACTGAGATGACATTAATCAGGATTTAGTGAGATGCAATTCCTCCTGTTTTTAAACTCCTATTGTTAGGGCCCATGAGTTTCAGAAAATAGGAGGTTAAAGGGGCTGCTAACAGCTCTGTTGATAGGCAGGGCACAAACAAATGCGTTTATAGACTTTTAGAATTATCTTTTATAAATGTTAAAACTTTGATACAAAATCATCAATATTTCTTAATATACCTCTGTGGTAACTTTTGCCAAAGCTTTAATGCTTTCTTGGACTAAATAAAATGAGTGTTTTTCTGGTAAGTCATGTTTTAGTGGACCACATTTTTGTGGAAGTGGGCCAAAGTAAAGTTTTAATTATTGCGGTATGTCAGCTGGATGTTTTCTAATTGTTTTGAAACGATAATAGCATATGAATTAGTAAAAGTTTTTCTTTTTTGTAAAACTGGATTTTCTCTTACATAGCATTATGTGGTCAAATAATTGGCCAGTATTTTTCTATTTAAAACTATGTCACATGGACCTTCAAAATTGGTAGATATTTTTCTGTTTGTAAGTATCTGAAAATATCTTAAAACAAAGTTATATCACTTATGTCCTTATTAACACAATTTATAAAAGAATACATTTCAAAAAATAACTTTTATATATTCTTTGCTCTCCTAAGCAAACATCATAATTTCTATCATGATGTTAAATTAGAAGGAGCTACAACTGATAATTATTATAACTAAATTTTCTTGATAACTTACTATGTACGGACACTCTTCTGTGTGTTTTGCATATACTAGCTTATTTAGTGGGGTAGATATTATCATTTCTATTTAACATAATAGAAAATTGGAGCTATGAAGGGTAAATACCTTGCTTGCAGTTACTTTAGTAATATTTGTCTTAGCTTAGATTCACACTTAGGGCATTCTGACTCTAGAGCCTGGGCTTTTAGGAACAATATTGCCCTAATTTCCATCACAAAGCAAGGAGAATCCTAGCAAGCATTCTGTTTCATTACTAAACTTAAATATCTCTCTCATAGTGGTTTGGTGCCCCCATGTAGTATAAATAATTATATTACTTCCTCATAAAATTCTCATTCTAGTGGAATATTTTTAAAAGAAATAATTTAAAAACTATTTAGATCTGTGCTGTCCAGTATAGTAACCAGCAGCCACATGTGGCTTTTTAGGTTTTGAAAAGTGGCTATTTTAAATTGAGATGTGCTGTAAGTGTGAATTACACACTGGATTTAGAAAGCATAGTAAAATAAAAGAATATACATCATTAGTAATTTTTTTATGTTTACTACGTGTTGAAATAATTATATTGTAGACATATTGGGTTAAATAGAATATAATATTTAAATTAATTTCAACTATTTCTTTTTACTGTTTTTTTTTAATGAAGTAACTGAACAAATGTATTTTTCTGTCCTGTTTGAAAAGAGAAATAATTCATGTGAATGGTCACTAAACATATAAAGTACCCATGGCCCAACAGTTAATTACCATCTACACCATAGCTGACATTATAAAGTGAACTCTGAGCAAAACAAATGGAGATGGTATAGGTTCAGGTCCCACAGGCTAGTTTAGCAGCCTTCTTTTATACCCCTGAGGGAGTCAAAACTGTTTCCCACTGACCCCTTCCCAAATCTCTCACTGGCAGTATTTCTAATTGAGTATTAAATTCTGTAGGTTCCATATATGAGGAAATCAAAAACTGATGAAGATTTATCACTACCAGTAGGCAGAATGCTATTCCACTGGGTAAGAATAGAAATATGTTTAGTAAACTAATCAGTTCAGTGAAAGGCAATGTTGTCATTGACTAGAATTTAACAATAGTTACTTGAAAATGATAGTGGATTCAGCAGTAACTATAGAAAAATTTTTAAGATGACTATTACATTTCAGCTGAAAAAGCAGCTGGTTTCAATATTGTGCAGATCTTGAGTGATTCAAAAGTGGAATTTAAAAGTTTTGCACAGTTAAAATGGGAAGAATAACCAATAAAGCAGAAATACATATAAAAGTGCACAATTAGATTTGTCTGTGAACACTAAGATATAACATTAAATGTTCTGTTCTTTTACAGTTTAAAGATTTGAAGAAAATTACAATTTTTTTGTTTGATTTTGTGTAATTTAATTCAAATGATTTCTAGTCTTACTTGTTAAGAAAAACCAAATAGGAACTGTTTGAGTTTTACACTTGTAAGAATAGAATTTAGTAAGAAAAGCTGTCTTTAACTACAGTAAACAGATATATTTATTGTGAAGACCCCAATTTCTCCCAGATGAGCAAAATCATCCTATTAAATGTGCTATTAAAAATACTTACATTCATTTATTTTAGTTTCAAGAATTAAACTTTTGAGTACCAAAATTATTGTCACCTGTAAACTATACTAACATACTTAAAAATAGATTATAATTACTCCACCATCATCCGTATTAATTCTGCCTTGGAATAGGTGGAAATAGGTATTAATAGTAAGAGTTCATTTAAAAAAAAGGTGATTAGAAGAGGCAACATGCCTCCCTATGGTTCAATTAAAAGAGTATATGTGCATTGTTGTAAGTCAAATAAATTTTTTATGATATAACTCTTAATTTTTAGCCCTGGTGATATTAATAAAGGAATTAAATACCTTATCCTTAACTATAAAACTATGTTCATTTGCAGAAACAATTTTTCCTTGGCATAATTCCAATACATTGCTGCAAGAGTACTTGACTCTGGAATCAATCCAGGCCTGCCTTTATAGTATTCCTCCTGTTTCCTTTCAGTGATCCTGTTAAGTGTTAAGAGTTTGAAAACAAATTCCAGTCCCATTTTGAGGAAAACTAACGTGTTTGGGAGAGCATGCTAGTAAGTCCCTAGCCAAATGAAATGGTTAGCTGCCTAGAGTCAAGTTTATCTGGGTACTTTCCAGAGTGCCGGCCCATTGTGATGTTTGTTAGAGGATAATATGAAATACAAATAACTATGAAAACTGATGACAGTTTTGATCAGTTGATGTTGGGGCTTTTTTTTTTTTTCATGACTTTAAAAACATTCCATTTTGAAAAGCAAATGTTTCTCAAGTCTATTAATATATGGAGAACTTCTAGTCTAATTTTTAAATATAGTGTTTTTATGAAGACAATCTCTTTAAAATATACAATTCCCATAAATTATTATGCTTTTATTGTCAAAAGTTTCTTTTAAAAACTTACAAGTTTGTAACAACTTCTGTACAAACCAGCCAATATATTTTCTTAGATGAAAAGTATAGTCATTTTAAAAATTGAGAGATTATATTTTACATATATATATTTTGGGAAGACTAATAAAATTGTATACTGAAATGTATTTTGAATTTTTGTAACTTTTGTACAATTTTATTTCATTTTGAAAGTAGAATAGCGTTTGTCAAAGTGGGAAGCTGGATATTATAACTTGGATTTGTGTAGGGAATTGCCATTTGCACTGAACAATCATGTTCATTTTCTCATTTAATCCTCACTATATCACTAAGAGATGGAAAGTATTTTTTTCCTCTCTCATTCAACTTATGCAGAAACTGGAGCTCAGAGATATGCAGAATATTGGCTACTAATTCAAGTCTTTTTTCCCACTACACCATACCACTTCCCTAAAATTTGTTTGGGACTTCAGTAGATTTTTATTACTGATGAAGTAATGAATCTTTATTCTGAGTAGGGTGACCATATGCCCAATTTGTCTGGGATAATTGTTATACTTATTATAACACTTCCTGTTTTTGCTTTCAAAAGTGGTCTTTCTTATTTGGATGATAAAATATATGGTTACCTTAATTGTAAACAATTCAAGGTTGAAATGCAGTTCACATGCACATTTATCAGAACTTAAGTCATATTTATATTGCTTAATTTATATTTTCTGAAAAGAAAGATTTAGAAATTTCCTTATTGATGATTTCATATGAAGGGGAATTCAAATAATTATAGATTTATAATTTTATTGTAAGGAATTTTCCTAATAGTTGCTTCTTAATATCTTCTATTAATAAGTTAACAGGTCTATCATTATTTTAATAATATATAATTTATGCATGTATAACATACACAATTCAATAAATTATAACATGCATTCAATTTTATAGCATTAACAAAATCTAAAACTTGTTTTTTGATTGGAGTTTTTAAAAACCTTGCTTTGTTTTTATGGACACATAACAAGTAATTTGTACCATCAATTTTCAGGATAACAACTGAATCTTTAAAATACATAGTATTTATAATGAAATGTATGTATAGAAATGTAAGATACACTACAGGGTTAATAGCTCAGATGCTGGAGTCACAGAGTTTTAAAGTCCTGTCTCCACAACTTAACAGGTGCATAAAGTAGGACAGTCTCTCCAAACCTTAATTTCTTTAAGTATAAAATGGGGTTAATAAAAATCGTACCTCCCTCATAGGGTTCTTGTCAGAAATGAATGAAATAATGCATATAAAAACCCTAAGAATAGTATCTGGGACATAGCAAATAATCAATGAATGCTTATTATTATCTTATTATTAATAATGCAGCAAGGAATTTGCTAAGTAAAGAAATCTTCTGGTAATGTGTGAATGAACATAATCTCATAGGCCACAAATAGTTAAATATAACTTGAGCTAGCAATCCCACCCTAGTAATTTACCTAAGAAGGCATTTGAATAAAAGAAGAGAATTTTTTAGATAACCTGTTTTGTCCCCAGCAATCTGTATAATTTGAGTTATTGGAAATAACCAGAAGGTCCAAAGTTAAGATGCATTACCTTGATTGAATTCAGTCCTTAAAATATCAGTGATATTATATAGAAATTTTAGATTGTTTTATTAATAATTTTGAATGAAAAAGAAAGTAAAATTTTGTGTACACTTATTTAGATATATGCAAAATACAAAGGGAAAAGAGTAGATGGTAGCATAAATATAACACTGAATGTGTCAGAGTAGTGGGATTGTGAGTGATCTTTTATTCTCTCTGTGCTTTTAAAATATGTTGAACATTAACCTTTATTTTTTTTTACAATATAATTATAAGTTATAAATAACTGATAGCTCATACAAAGACAAATTGAATTGCATCTCCAAAATATGGGTTTTTAAGTTAAGTTAGCTTCCGTATAAAACACAAGGCTCAGCTAATAGAGCAGTAGTAAATGGCAAGTATATTTTAAATTATATAAATGTGGGAAGATGCAAGGCATTCAGTAGAAACAGCTCATAGATTGTATTTGTATTTTAGTTATTGTTGGCAAAGGCTGTTTTACTTCATATGTATTAATTAATTTAATCTCACAGAGAGGTGTTACTAACTCCTTTTATCTAATAGGTAGGCACTGTTATTACCCAGATTAAAAGAGAAAAAAATGTTCTTTTTTATTAATATCAAGATATTAATAAGATACTTCAATAAGATATGGTAAGAAATACAAGGGTCTTCAAAAAGTTCATGGAAAGATTTGTATTATCTTCTAATTCTGTTTTGCCACACACTTTTTGAAGTACCCTCATATCTATGAGATGTATATAAATATTTTTTATGTAAGGAAACTGAAGCTCAGAGAGGATGAGCTAAGTACCCGTAATCACAGAGAGTGCAGACTGTTGTTTAATCAGGGTGGTCTGGTTTCAGCATCCTTGTCCCTAACCGATATCCTGAGCCAAATAGTTATAGAGGAGCATTTTATCTATAGCAAAGTCTTTTATAAAAATAAACTTTCTTTCAGAATATCTTGAAAGGTGATACAAATCTGAACATCTTCTTTCATTTACAATAATTTCAAAATATTAGTCTCTACCTTTGTTAATATCCTACACATTTCATCTACTTTGCTATTTTCTTTCCTATTTCAGTTCTTTCTTCAAATGGCACTCAGGATGCACTTTGTAAAAATGACACAACATAGGTAATATCACTGTATTATTCAGAAAACTTTAGGCTCCTAATTACCTGTAAAAATTCCCTATTTTTTAGGCAAGCATTTAAATCCCTTCAGCTTGACCTTGATCTTCTTTTCTAACTTTCAGTCATGTATTTATCATAGTTGAAGCCCCTGCTCCACTTGCCTGGTCCTGGTCTCCCACTCTACCTAAATCAAATCCGTAGATATTTCCATAATGCCCCTCAAGCACATTAAAAACAAATTAAGCACGATGCCTCTCACATATGGTAACTTAATCCTGCACATCCTTGAAGAAGCTTTCCTGACTTTTTCAGTGACCTCTTCTCCAAATTTTGATGGTGGATACCGGCAGTACCATTCTCCTGGTTCTTACTGTTTTGCTTTTTTCTACCACCGTACCTTTTCTTATGTTCTCCCCACACTGCCAACCATCCTATTTTAGGCTGTGGAAATTCTCCCTTTCCTTACAATTTAAAATTAAATGTCACTTATACCCTATTAGATGATTTTTCCTTATGCTCTGCCCTTTCCCAATGGGAATCATTGCATGCTATCTGATTTTATTCATTATTTGTATTTAAAAGCTCTTACAGCTTTTAAGCTTCTTAACAACCAAACCTTACCATTTTCTATCTGTCCACCATAGTACCTAGCACAGTTCCTTGTACTACCTACTTTTTACAAGAAATGTTTATCTCATTTAAAGATTTACTCATAAACTACTCACTGCCAAGGCAAATATTTTCTTCAAATTTATATCAGTATTTAATTTCCTGTTGTATATAGCTAGTCTCTATGAGTAGTCTTAAATTTTGTAACTATAAGAACCTTTAATTATATTTCATTTTCCTCATAACATGCAGTAAGATGATATGCTGATAATTAGCAAACACGGACAGGATACTGCTCCAGATTTGAGGAATTTATTTCTGTGAAAATAATGTAACTATTTCTATTTTTACAATGTCACATTCATTTCTATTCTCAGTCACTGCCTTGTGTGTCTTTCATTTCAATTTTTCCCTCTCCCTTTTCTAATGAAACAAATGGCATTTTACTGTCTTTACCATTACCTGTGTCTTGAGAAACAGAGAGATCCAAGAACCTGATAACATTTTCTAAATTAAGAAGGTCTTAAAGTGTGTTTATTTTATATGGGAAAGTGACTATTTTCATACAATTATATTGTTTTGCTTCCACATTATATGTTGTAAATATTAGCTTAAATTGCGAAACAAACAAAAAATAATAGAAACAAAACCTGAAAATCAATCACTAAGCTAATATTACACTATTCTGTAAGTGGGAAATTGCACAGATTCCATATTTTGTCAAAACGTTTTTCTCCTATTTGAGTGATAGCTATATTACCTTTATAAATTTTTACCCCCTTTTTAAAATTATTCATCTTCAGAAGCTCATAATACTTGTTTTAAGACGTTTTTGAGTAGGGAATGACTGTAGATCTGGAACAAGTGTCATCCCTGTGACCCAGTCCCTTTTACCAGGAGCAAGTACTGTTGTCAATTTCTTGTGTATTTTTCAAGATATTTGCACATAACTTTTTAAAAATGATGAGGAAATATTTTATATGATAAACACATACAATTTTATATGTCAATTTAAAAAATAAGTTTGAAAAATGGAGAAATATTGATACTTAAAATTCGAGTATGTCACACTTTTCTATTAGAACATTGTAGACTTCATTTAAAATTACACTGCTTTTTACTCATCTTAAGTCATCTTTGTATGTACCCACAGTGCATTGAATATGGTAATTATTCAGTAAATAAAGAGGGATAGAAAGAACAAAGAACTGATGAAAGGGAGGAAAGAAGGAAGGAAATATGAAATTAATGCGTCTGACTTAGTTTTCTGTCATTTTTAAACTTATTATATGATTTCAGAACGTTTCAAATTACCCTAGCATTGGCAAGTATATGTGTACTGTCTTATATTTCTAGTGGATGTTTAAATTGGCATCAGTTTCTTGCAGGCAGTGCCATAATACAAATTATTGATGCCTTAAAATTTTACATTTAATTTGAATTTTCTATACAACTTTTAGCCATTTCCTCTAAAATAATTATCACTAATGTACAAAATATTTTATTCATGATGATATTATATATAATATAATTAGTTGTTTTGTGCAAATATTATTTTCATGGGAGAAATTTGACACAGCTATATATTTGATATTTTTTTCTATGTGCACAAAAATTTGATTCATGGATCAGAGAGGAAAATTTCATAAAATTCTTTTATTTAAGTTTTTCTTACATTTAAATAACTTTAAATTATCCCGTCCCCTGTAAAATACCTCATACATTTAGTTTCATGGACACGTGTTCATTAGGATATTCATCTAAGTTTAATATGTAAAAAGTAGGTCACATGCAGATATAATTTAAGATTTTAATTTTTAATCTGGTAACAAAAATAATGTAACTTTGGATTTGGGTCAAATTAATGAGTTATAGACATTTTTTGTTTCCTACCTCTGATATGAATTTTGTTTAAGTTATAGGATCCACATGTATAAATTACAGTATTAATTATAAATGACAGCATTTCCTGGGAGCCCAGAATAATATATACATCAGTTGAGTTAAATGTGCATTATTTCCCACAAATTCTATGATTCTGTGAAGTATGGAAGGTTTATTATTTAGTTTACTTTTTTTTGTCTGGTGTCAATGAATGACAGCAGAAGTAGGAACCTAGGGAAAATACATTCTGGACTATAGTAGTTTGAAATGGTTATATTTTTTATAGTGTGGATTTTGAATTTTTTCATTTGGTTCATTAACTTAAATTAGTTACTGTTGATAAAGATATTATCTCTTACTTCCAATGTATTAGGAAGTCAGGAGTCTATGAAAGGACACATACTGTGTTTTATATTTTGTTTCATGTGTCACCCAATTAACACCTAGTTTAGCCCCTCACCTGTGGTGGTGTTAGCCTCAGACCTGCACTGAAGCCATTAACACTGAATTATAGACTTTTACAGAAAATCTAGATCTGGAAAATGGAATGCCATGATGCTTTTATTAATAAAGTATAATATTGATCATATATAATTATTAATTACATATCTTGAATACATCATTACTGAAGTTGAATGGTCAACAATTTATTATAGTAATATAATCTACTGTACTTTTTAAAAAGATCGTTCTTTCTAAAAGAGAGTTAATAGGAGATGGATTAGTGTGGGAGTGTATAGGAGTGGAGGGATAGAATATATCTAAAGAATACATTCACATTAGGAATCACTACCTATAATAAACATTTATTCTGAGGACAATAAATGGAAGATCAGTAAGTCAGTGTACTCCACTATATTTTCCAGTGATTTATATGTTCTAAACTAGTTCCTAGGCAATGATACTAAATGACATTAAATTACCTAATGGCATTAATTAATAACATTAATTCACACTAATAGATGGGTTAAATAAATAAACCTAATGGATTTTAAAAACATTCTTTATATCTTCTACTTTTAGCAAAGTGAAATAACTGACACTATGTATGTAGTGTTCCTATTTTAGTTGACATTTTCCTGTAAAGTAGTTTTACCCTTGAAAAGAGATGTGAGAGATGATATGTCCCTTACCCACTCAAATATAATGCATTCTTTATAATACAACTATTTTATGGAAATTCTTATACTCCTTGAGGGTATAATCTCTTACAAGATAATTAAAATCAAAATTTCTTGGAGTTTGAGTGTACCTGGAAGATCACCAAAGATAAATTAGAGGGAGTTTTTTGGTTTTTTTTTTTTTTTTTTACATAATAAATGGGGCAACTAAGTCCTCATTTATACTTCTAACAGTTCATTAATGACAGAAGTAAAAGTAAAATCCCAACTTACTCTTTACAGTTTTCTTTCTACTTCAACATTATACACATGAACAATACATACATGCATACACATACATTATATATATAGAAGTACACATATATAAATGTATGCATATGTACATGTATAAACACACCTGTACATATGTAACTATACACACACACAAACACATACTGCCCACTCTACCCCACCAAGAGGAAAGAAAAACAAGACAACATAATAGAACAAGAAAAAAAAAATATTTTTCTCCTTGACCCATTTTTAGATTTCTAAATTGCTATGTGCTAATCCCTTAATTTATAAGTACTAAATAGTTAAGATTTTCTTCTCTGTGGAAATCTCAATTAACAATTACAAAGACGTTGAAAATTCCTGTAGAATTATCTTGAATTATTGAATATTTTGAAAAAGAAGCGAAACAAAATAGTTACCTCAGTAACATCTTTATGTTTTCCTTTACAAAGTAAAAATTTGATAAACAAACTTTTCTTTCTTTTTTTTTTTAAAAAAGATGACCGGTAAGGGGGTCTCAACCCTTGGCTTGGTGTTGTCAGCACCACGCTCAGCCAGTGAGCGAACCGGCCATCCCTATATAGGATCCGAACCCGCGGCCTTGGTGTTATCAGCACCACACTCTACCGAGTGAGCCACGGGCCGGCCCCAAACTTTTATTTCTTTATTTTTAAATATATGTTTTAGTTTCCTCTGCTGTATGGAATACGTGAAGGCTATTTATGTCTAGGAAAAGAAGAGAAAATAAATTGTACTTTTTTACATACTCTAAATTTCTGCAGTATTTTAGATTCAAAAAAGGTGAATTTTAACTATTAGCTTGTGTTTTGAATAGTGTGACTATTGTATGTAAATATGTTTTAAAATGAGAACAGTAGACACCTCTCACATTATCAGAAAGCTAGGATTTGGGTAGGAGCAGAAGCTTGGCCGTTTAACCACGTGGCTTCAGACTAGATCTCCTCTGAGAAACCTTTAGACCTTAGCCCACAGTCCTTGCAAGGGCAGAGGGACAGTCGGCCTTCTGCAAAATCTATTTCTCAAAAGTGACCTTTAAAATTAACACGTTAAGCCTAGACGTTCAGGCTGTGAGCTGAAGCTGGGAAAACACGCAGCTCCCCGTTTATGTTAAGGCAGTAATTTAGTTTGCAAAAGAAACCTGACAGGAACTTAAGGTCGCTATTTAGGCTATGCTTCTTACTGTGTCTAATGTTTATTCTGCACAAACATTATGTACAAGAGAACTGTGTTTTTCAGGGCTGAACATAATGGTTAGATCATTTCCCCCCTTTGTCAATTTTTCCAGTAAGACAGCATTGCCACTCACTTCAAATTGAAACAGCTCTCATTGATTTTCAAGATTATTTACCAGACCATCACTGTATATGTGTTCATTCTTCTTTCTGATATACCTCATCCTTCATTATGGTAAAGTGATAAAGTGAATGTTCTTTTCCATCCTTGCTCCCTCTGGTTTCTTTTTTCTTTTTTCTTTTCCTTCTCCATCTTCTCTTACGTGATTTTAGGCTTTGGCAATAGCTTTTTATTTACTTCCTCGGTTTAAAAGTTTTTAGAAAATACTTTCCCATCAATTAAATGGATTAAAATGGTGAAAGCACATCTTGTTTAGTCATATTGTCTTTGTTTATTGAAATATAAGTATACAGCTGATGACATTTTGCCCTTTTGCCTTCCTTACATGCCAGCTATTTTACATATTATAATTCAGTGTTATGCATATTAATAGTCATAATAAAAGAATTGAACTTTATTAATACCTTACTTATTTTTGTTGCAGAGGTTTGATCTAATGATGGCATATCTTTCTGCTTTGAACTGCAATTCATAGCTTTTTATTTCTGGTAGAATTCTTAATTACGTATAACAAAGAATCTAGTTTTTACCTCTTCAAATCATTGATAATGTGTATTGTTTACAAAACTTATAAAATTAAATTTAGAAAAGAGTTTAATAACTGAAGGTAAAATGGTAAATTTTAAAGTGAAAATTATGAATCATCATACTGTATGGCCAAACCTTTGTTATTTGAATTCTGACCAGTTTTTACAGAGCTAAGAAAATAAACCATGCTTTGATCTATGCTGAAGGTTTTAGTACCTTTTGTAACATTTGGACTGTGACTGTATAATTCCAGAATTACCACTCTTAGTCAATACCATAAAGGAGCTCAGTCAGGAGCTGTATATGAGTGCCTAATCAATTAAAGTTCTTAATCTTTATTTTGTTCAAAAAGCTATAACAGTTTTCTTCCAGTATGTTTAAATCTGAGAAAGAGAAATAGAGACTAACAACAAATGAGAATGTGGTAATAATACAAATAGTTTTTGCTGCCAGGAAGGCAGATTAAGGGTAAATAAGTAAGAGAGAGCAAGGTTAGAATACTGACACAACTTCTTCTGGTCTTTAGTTTTTAAGGATTTTCTGTCATTACATAATGTGTTGCAGAGACAACAAACTACATGTTAGTCTGTAAAAGATCATAAATATTCAGGAGCCTGTGAATACAGCTCATTTAAGCTTATATGATACAAGCTGAGACCAGGTTGACTTGATGAAAAAGAAAACACTGATGTTAGCATTAAGCACAAATCTTATATTGCAATTATTTTTTTCTTTTCTTTGTTCTTTTTTTACCACTTCCTAATGTGTAAGTTGAAAAAAAATAAACAAAAACCTCAAGTCTATGTTTGCATCTATAGTAATCTACACTGAAAGTAATATACATTTTATTCATATAAACCTAAAGGGCATGGTTGTTTATTATTCGTTAATGTCAGTGGATAACCGACTGACACATGCTTATCAGAGTGGAGTCGGATAGAATGTTGACACTGATTGATGGACATACTCATGAGAATATGCTTATGCAGACTGCTTAGGTCAGTTGAAAACATAAAACCATTCTGGACCCAAATTTGGGGGTGAGGAATCTTTTTGTTATTTTTTTATTTTTAAAATGCATTGCATATTCAAGAACTCATTTGATTCTTAAGATTAATTTTAGATTTTCAGCACTGTAGTTATCAAATAAGAATAATGACTGACTTGACTTCTTAAAAAAATTAAGGTTCCTGGTGCCTCTCACTCACTTTGTAGAGGAAGAATTTTGGTTTTGTTCACTCTTTTATAGAAAGAGAATTCTAAATTAAAATTGATAGTTGCTTTGCATGTACAAACCTGAAATTACTGGAATTTTTCAACTGAGGAAACACTATTTCTTGAGAGAATAAAAACTAAGGGTTTTTGGTGTAGAATCTATATGATATTAAAAATAAAAGGGAACTGTCTTCTTGTATTTCTCCTTGAATAAATGTCTGTATTGTATTTTTTAATAGACTTCTCTACCTCAATAAATATTCTTATTTTAATGATAGTTGTTTATGATATCTAGAACAAAGTGTTTGTTTGGCTGCAGAAATTTTAACCGATAGTTGTTTTCAACTATAATTTGTTAATTTTCTTAATTTGAATGAAAGCATCAACCCTAAAAAAAAAATCTCAGAATCTTTTAATATAGGCTTAATTATTTTTATTTCAGAATGCAGGAAAATGATCATATTTTCTGTGTAGTCCAATACTGAGTTAGTATTAGCACATCCATATCTTCATTCTTAGTGAGATCTTTTAATTCTTCCTTTTATACTGAGTATATATATACACACACACACACGCATATCCACACATATATATTTATTGGCTAATTCAGCAATTCCAGATATGCAAATATGTTAAATTCGATTTTTCATGGGATAATGTTGACAGTTATGTGTTATAATATTTTAAAGCTTCTGAGTTATAAATCCATATATGCCACAAAATAGTCATTTTTCCTAAGATATGTTACATGTAAATCTATTTGTACAAACTTTTCATCATTTTAGCATATGCATTTTTGAACATTTGAATTTAAGTTTATGTAATTTTTTTCGAATTATTCAAGTAACAATAACAAATCTCCAACATATTAAAATAGTTCACAACTGGGATCTCAAAGCAGCATGTAATTTATTACATCTTTATAGCATCTTTGTTAGGTATTAAATATTTTTATGTTTTTTAAGTCAGGGAAGGCCGTATATCACAGGGTCAGCCACTAGTAGAAAGCAAAATAGAGTTCTGAAAATTATGTAAAATGTTTTCAGGTGTAAACATTTAAAATGTGACTGTCAATACTGTTTACATAAATTGGGAAGGCACTTTTTTCCTAATTCTGTAAAGGAGTTGTTTATATATTAGGTAGTCATCAAAATGGCATGAGCTTTTGATTTTTCACTTAGAAACATACAGCATTATCTAAGGTTTAATTTTGAAGGATAAATGACATATCACTTCTATTAAGATGACATTAGGAAACTGAGATAAATAGTTCAGCATTTTCTGTGCTGACATGATGTTTGCCTGTCTGCTTGCATCCTTTCCAATAGACAGCAGAGACACAATTACAAAAAAAGACATCTGTGCCAAGGTTTAGCTAGCCAAAAAGGGCATGCTCTTGTGTTTAAAAGGTAGAGAATCCAATTGATGAAAATGTCTGGACCTGTTAGCACCAATAAAGCTGAAGGCCACTGGGATGCTCAGAGAGGGTCTTTTGTTGTACAGATAGAAAGAAACCCAAACTATGACACTTTGGGGGAGCAGGGTCAGCAAGGAAGATCATCCATCTTCTTCAGTGGCAGCTTTCTGTCAGATTCTAACCCTGTTCAGTGCAGTAACTAAGCTTCTACTGTTGACACCAACCAATTCTCAACCAAGTGTAAATGAAGCTAATATTCACTGACCTTATGCATAGCAAATGAAACCCTGTGTGTCATTTGAGAAATAATGTTATCTGACACTTCAAAAAGTGAGTGATGGGCAGAGTGTGCGTGTATGTGTTTGTGTTGATCACATAAGTGAAGACATTCTTTAGCCACTCCATATTTTTAGTTGATTTTCACAATATCCACAAATTTACCATTTTGGCACAAATTTAACTTTGTAATATTTTCATTTACATGTCATGACATTTTTCGTGCAGAGCTTGATTGTGCTGCAGAACAAGCTCTTGTCTGGCTTCCTTCAGTCTTGAAATGCAGTGCCTAGTCACAGAAAGGGAAGATTCAGTTTCTGATAATAAAAGCTATAAATTTCAAGACAATTCTGAGTTACTAGTACACATTCAAAACATAATGAAGCAGAATATATTTCTTTATGATTATAAAATAGGATTGGTCTCATTAGAGAGCCAGATTGAAAGGCTGTATTTTGTTTATCATTTTTAAAGTGCTGTCTAAAAGCTCCTTTTCTTTCTAGTTAGTAATGTCTGTTACAATCTAATAGTCTTTCTTAGTCTCTAAATCAAGATTTTCATGTTTTACTTACTGAGGATTATATTTTAAATTGTATATTGTTCCTATCTTATTCTGAAGGACTTTCCACAGAACTTTTTAAAGAATTCTGAGAAAAATGAGGGTTAAAACCTACCAGAGTTCATAAATATCCATTACATTAACCGTATTAAGTGGCTGCTCTATTCTGTAAGTAAAACATTACCATTGACAAAAATGGAAAAATAGTTGTGATAAATATAAAATAATAATTTTAAAGAATGTGTCGAATTTAAGGACTTGGGGAAAAGATAAAGCATAGTGTTGAATTTTTCAGAGTTTAGTATAAGGTGATTATCTGACATGGTGGATTTCATGAAAATCACCAGGACAGATCTGCATCTAATTGATTAAGGACTTGGGGAAAAGATAAAGCATAGTGTTGAATTTTTCAGAGTTTAGTATAAGGTGAATATCTGACATGGTGGATTTCATGAAAATCACCAGGACAGATCTGCATCTAATTGGCATCAATCATGTTTGAACTGAAAATAAACAGTTGTAAAATTTTTGGAATCTGTATATTGATTTTTATTCACCTGAGCAGTCTGTTTATTTGTACTTATTAAAGAAGTGAACATGTTTTTCATTGTAACAAACTTAAAAAAACAGCTGTTCTGATCAGTGAGATATTTTTTCTCAGTTCTTTTTTGACAAGTAACTAAAATCCGATGAGATCATACACAAAGTTTTCTCCTGGCAGTTTTCCTGAACCTAATCTTACATGTGTTTAGGCAATTCTTCTTATTTTTCTCCCTTCATTTGTCTGTATCTAAGCACCCTTCTAAGTAAAATGATGCTCAAAGACCTAAGAGAAATTATCTGTGTTGATAGTACCTTCACTGAGTTCTGACAGCTCTCTCTCTCTCTCTCATCAGTTGTTTATCCTCTGCAGGATTTGACTGTGACATATATGTGTGTATAAATATTAAATTCAGTCAGTGAAGCAATTACAGTACTTTTGAAGCAATGCCCTGACAAAGAATACCAGTAAGTTTGTTATTAGTGGTGGTGGTGGGAGTGGACTAAACTGAGCTGATTTTCAAATCTTTTGAATTGCAATAGTCAGTTTGTCCAAAAAGTCTTTGAGATAAATCCAGTGAGTGCAAATTCATGCAAATACATACACTCCAGAAATGACTGGAGCCTCCTACTCTGGAGATAAGTTTCTATAAATGATCTACAGAGTTTAGTCTAATTCTCTTTATAAAAATTTGTGAAAAAGCTGTCTGGAGTATAGATATAATTATTTGTGATTTTTTAACATTACTTTGTCGTGGGTTTTCTTGATTTTTTTTTTCCAGAAATCTGATTCAAAGAGCTTCCATAATAGAGGGGGGAAAAAGGAAGAATTGGTTAAAAGGCAATGGATTTTACTTGGTGGAATGACTGGTTAATGGATTTAGCCAGGTGTTTGAATCTAAATTGAAAAGGCTGATTATACTTTATGATCTGCAGAAGTCATATTAGATTAGTAACACTGAGGTTTAGAAACCAAAGCAGCAATTCATGCTGCTGTTAAGTAAATTTCAGCCCCTTTGCCCTGAGAGCTTACAGAGTTCAGTCCACTTCAGTACTGCTACTGCATCATAGGGGGGGTTGTTTATTTGTTTTATTATGTGAATCAGTGTACTATGGGGTAATAAAGATTTCCAGTAATTTTCTAAAATTATTCCTTTTGAGTCACTGGTGTCCTGTCACAGTACCTCTTGGTTTATTCTTAGAAGAATTGTTTGAATGGAAACTTCTGAGAATAGAAAGATACTAAATATTATTAATATAATAATTTAACCATCATCGATTGAACTACCTTTCTCAAGATTGTTCAGGTACTATATTCACATACAGCACTAATTTTTAGGAGCCAAACAATGCCTGAAATAATTAGGATTCTTAGATTTTGGTCAGAAAGCCATAGTAGCTGAGGGATATTGTTTGAGAAAAGATGCTAATGCCTTAACGAATCACACTACTTCAGTATGAATTGTGATTTGTTAACATGTGTCTTAAAATGAGTTTCACAGATGTTTAAATTCAGTCAGACTGTAGCCTTATTCAGAGTTGATTGCAATTATTTCCTATTGTTATTAAATGAAATGAGATATTTCCTTACTAGTATTAGTTTCATGATGCTATGTAAAGAGATTGTTATAACTTATTTAATAATAAATGTTAAACAGTTATTCCCAATAATTTCCATTTCCATTTATTTTCAAAGAAAAATTGAAAAATATTTTAAGAAAATTAATTCTTAATTTTACCTTTTATGCTTTTATTTTTAAGTCCTCACCTGGGAAATATATGATATCAAAAGACATTATATTTATTATTTTAAAAATAATAAATGATGCTTTATTATGTCATGGATAGGCTTGACATGCTTATATTTTTAAATAAAAAATAAATTATTTTACAATTAAGCCAAAAAAATAAAAAAGGTCACTGTGTTAAAGCATACTAAATGTTACTTTGTATCTTCAAGGAATTATTTATGGAAAATAAGGTAAATAGATAGTATTCAGTTTTAAATATTTTTTGTTTTTCCTGTTTTTTTTTACAAAGTAAAGAAAAAAAGTGGGACAGGTTTGTTGTAGTATAATCAGTTGGAGAATCATCAGGTGAACAGTGATATCCCTAACTGAGACCTGTGTAAGTTGCTGGTTTTTGCTTCCTGTCAGTCTGGAGAGAAAATTAAACCAGTAGGTCCAAAACTTGGCCTGACATTTCCCATCTTTTCCTGTTGAGGCAGCCAGGCAAAAG
>NW_007729240.1:8796-11086 GCF_000696425.1 Galeopterus variegatus | reverse complement strand
ATATTTTTAAATAAAAAATAAATTATTTTACAATTAAGCCAAAAAAATAAAAAAGGTCACTGTGTTAAAGCATACTAAATGTTACTTTGTATCTTCAAGGAATTATTTATGGAAAATAAGGTAATTAGATAGTATTCAGTTTTAAATATTTTTTGTTTTTCCTGTTTTTTTTTACAAAGTAAAGAAAAAAAGTGGGACAGGTTTGTTGTAGTATAATCAGTTGGAGAATCATCAGGTGAACAGTGATATCCCTAACTGAGACCTGTGTAAGTTGCTGGTTTTTGCTTCCTGTCAGTCTGGAGAGAAAATTAAACCAGTAGGTCCAAAACTTGGCCTGACATTTCCCATCTTTTCCTGTTGAGGCAGCCAGGCAAAAGCACACACAATTGAAAAGGTAACCATCACTTTGAGGGCATGGTTGATTTTACTTCTGATTCTTACTGTGCTATAGGGGTCAAGGATTTCTAGAGAAGCTTGACCTATGTTTGCTGTCAGGAAAAGTGGTTGATTTTCACTTTCTATACCTGCAGATCTCTGAAGTTATGTGCAGATTGGCGTTTACACTGCACTGCTTTGTCAGCATAGCTGTGGCTTTCTTTGACAGTTGTAAAAGAATGGAGATGGATGGAATTGAGTGTAAACATTGCTTTGTTCTGTAGAGCAGGAGACTATGGAATATAATTTTTACAAATTTAGATATTACATATATATTTTTAAATTTAGATTATGCCATTTTATATTTACGGAAATTGAATCTAACACTAATATGCTCCAAGGTGTTAACGTTATAGTGAGTTAAAAAACAACTACTATTCAGATCTTAGATTTTTAGTTTTAGGTTTTCAACCTTTTAAACCATAAATAGTTTAACTTTTGTTCTATTTTTTTTAAGTAGCTGAAAGGTAAATTAAGGAGTAATAGGTTAGAAAAACAGATTATTTTGTTTTCCTTACCTTTTAGCTACTTAATTAATTAACTAATTAGCTTCTCATTTCTCCCTCTTATCCTTCCTCCTTTCTGTTGTTTGTTTGTTTTCCTTACCTTTTAGCTACTTAATTAACTAATTAGCTTCTCATTTCTCCCTCTTATCCTTCCTCCTTTCTGTTGTTTGTTTTATATTCATGAATATAATATATAGTTTATAAACATATAGGTATACTCATAAATATGTAGATAATTTTTTCACATCAACAGGCTCCGCAGTAAATCCTTTCTTACCTATATCTTTTCTTTTGTGATTGAGGAAATTGTTCCTTGAGTTTTGAAATGTTCAAAACTTTGGAACCTTCTCTGTCCTGTTTTATCAAGACATAAACATTAACGTGAGAGGTCAAGTTGCTACAATTCGTACTTGGTAATACCATACAATTACGTTTCACCATTTGAATATTGGGAAGTATTCTCCAGTTTTCTTTTCCTTTATTGCCAGTTGTCTTTTTTAATTTATTAGTGGTATCTTATTACTAGTTTCTAAAGTGAAGATGGCATTGAAGTTTCCATCCACACTTATGTATGTAGGACAACCTTTCATGCTCTCAAGGTGGAGATGCATGTTTCGGAATCTCTGGAGAGCTATTGCCTGTTAGAAAGTTCTAGAGGGACTGTTCTCATTGGCGTCTGCTCATAATGAGGCTACAAGGACTGGTAGGCTACATTTATACATATGTTGACAATTTAAATTATTACCAAAATTTAATGCATTTTAGTGAGTGAGCAAGATGAAACTGACAGGACGTAATTTATAGGGGTAATAGGGATTTTTCAGTGCTGAATGGACAGTAGATGATCAAACACACCAAAAATATTGGCATTAACAAGAATTCAGTACCAAAAAGATTGTTGGGGAAAGATGTTTTAAATATAAAAGCAATTCATTTCACTTCAACAAACATTTCTTCAGTGCTTTTTGTTTACAGATATCTGTGATAAATTTGTTAAGAGAGTAACTTGCATGGTTTTATAGATTGCCAAAAACGCTTACAATTAATAAAGGTAACAATCCAGAAATGCATTTTTTAGTCCATTTAAGAAATTAAATTCTACCTTCTAAAATTTTTTCCTTTTAAAATGTCAAACTAAGAGAAAGTAGAAAGAATGGTATAATATAGTATAAGGAGCATCCTAATCTTTTTCAGACTCTCCAGTTAAAATTTTGCCACATTTATGTTCACCCCCCCACACACCCCCGTGTGTGTGTGTGTGTGTGTGTGTGTGTGCGCGCGTGTGTGTGTGCGTGTGTGTAAACGTTTTTGTCCTGGTTGAACAATTTGAAAGTTACAGACATCATGAC
>NW_007729240.1:2185-7083 GCF_000696425.1 Galeopterus variegatus | reverse complement strand
GGAGGCTTTTTGAGAAATCTTTGAGAGTAACAGCATAATCCTATTAAAGCAAGTAAATAATGTTTAAGAATATATCTTCTAGACTAGAGATGGACAGAGGTGCCAGTCCAGAGTCCACCACCTAATTAGATTTGTGAATGGGAAGGCTACTTAATCTCGTAAGGTCCTTGTCTCCCGCTTTCAAAAAGGGAAATATTAACAATATCTATCTCAAGAGGTTGTTTGGGCCAAGTGATCTCATACATAAAGCACAAGCATGTAGAGAGTGGATAATACATGCATATAAAAATGAGATAAAACATTCAAAGCACTAACACATGGTAAACAATCAATAAATGTTAGCTACAGTTGTTCGTATTATAAGAATTGCTTTTTGTGTCTGTATTTTGGTAAATCTGGCTGGAGAGGATCCAGAATTGTTATTGATTCTCACTTCCTAAATTATTCCAATGTATCCCATCAATCTCTCTTCATCCTACTGTCAATATTTTAAAGTCTTTGTCCTATCTATCTCAAAGAGTATCAGTAGCATCCTAATTTATTTGTTTGCATTTGGTCTTGCTCCCCTCAAACATATTTTTTACTCACTCTCCAGCATCATTTTTAAAAATGCAAATTCAATCATGCTGTGACTTTTCAAAAATATGTATCATTTCCTCACAAATTTCAGAGATTTTTCTTAACATCTAATTAAAAATCCTTTTTAGCTTACCTCTGCTTATCTTTTTTGGCCATTACCCAATGACACTGAATAATTTGAGGTTTCCTAAATGTTTTATTTCCCTTTGCGATTTTCAGATATTGTAATTTTCTGCCTGGATTGTCATCTCTTTCTTGAAGATTTTTCTAAGCTCATCACCCTCCACTTTCCTTCCGTTCCCTTCCCAACAAGCCCGCAGTCATGTTGCTCAGACAGGATTTACTGTAATGTGCCCCATTACATTATAAGTTACTACAAAATAACTGACCTGGGGTCCCACGGCGGGCGGCTCCTGTCCGCTCCAGTGCAGATTTTGGATCCCTCACATTTAGCACCCTTCCTGGTTTACCTACCTTACTTAGTAAGTAGAAAAGGAATGATTAAATATGTAAATGAAGTTATTTTGTTAACTTCTATCAGCCAGGAAGCAAAGATTACATTTTCTTATCCAAAGTGCAGTTAAATGGAAACAGGTAATTTTGATTATTCTTCTAATGATAATAGGAATTCTCTTTCAAGGGAAGAAACTGTCCTTTGATTCTTGAAAAGGAAATGCCAACTGAAATGTCCAAAAATAGAGGATTAAGACTATTATAAATATCCATAGGGGGTGAGATGTAATTCAAGCCATCAAGTCATGTCATTAAATTATATTTGTTTACATGGGAAAATGTTCACAGTAGTAGTTGAAGTAAACAAGCAGTGCACAAAGTAATGTGATACCACTTTTTAAGGAAAAGATTGGAAAAATCTTCATGATATTGTTAATTTAGATCATCTGTGGCTGGTAGACTGCTTAGGCTACTTTATGTTATTTATGTTATTTATGTTTTCTGCATGGATCATGTATTGCTGTGTATACATATGTATCTGTGTATGTAGATACACATATGTGTATATGCATATCTCTATATCTATCTAATCTTTGTATAATTTTACAAAGAATAAAAGGATCATGGGAGTAGAACATGACAAAATTGACCCATCCTTGCCTTGTTCTTCAGTCTCAGTAACTTTTTCTTGGTGTTTGTTAAAAGAATATGGGATATAGTACCATTGTAGTTAATAAATATAGGGTTTCTTACTTTCAGCAATATTTTACTATAAATTAAAAAATACAATCTAGGCAAATTTAATAAATATATTATCATAATTTTAAGGGGAAAATAAGGGTTCTGTAGAATTTAAAAGTATAAAGTGTATTATTTTAATGATTCCTTTCTGACTGCTGGATGACATCAAAAGAAATGAATTATTAAAACATGTTGTAATATATAAAATGTATGTGTATACATATATATATTTTACTCTTCTATATCACTAATTATTACTGTATTACTATTAGCTCTTACTAATAAGGCATTATACATTATACGTTTGCAGTCAATTGCGTTGTTTTCTGGCAATGAATATCATTTATAGAATAAGCAGCAAATGGGTAGCATGAGTTTTGATAGGTTTTACATATTAATTCCCCAAATATAAATGTGACATTTTGTGTAAGAAAGAAATTGGTATATAATTGCGTATTAATTCCAAAAAGGAAACCAAATAATTTTAGAACTTAAGTACTAAACTTAAGTGAATACAGGGTTCCAGTCAAGATGGTGGAGTAGTAGGTTCCTGGTGTCGCTCTCTCCCACAGAGTGACCAATTTGCACCTATTGAGCAGCAACGGAAGACCCAAAAATCTGCTCTGGAGTAGATGGGAGCCCCCCACTGCAGGACCCCAGTTTAGGTTGCTCCCCATTCCATAGAGAGACTTTAGAGCTTCTGGGCCCACACGCCCCGAGCCAGCCATCCCTGAGAAGGCAGGTGGGGTGGGAATTCTGACCCAGGACGGTCCCACCACTGGGAAAGATGTAACAGCCTCAGGGCTCCCACACCCCAAGCCAGCTGAGCCCGAGAAGGCAGGCAGGGTGGAACTTCCAGCCCAGGTCGGTCCCTGCCTCTGAGAGTGACTTAACAGGCGCCAAGCCCCCACACCCCAAGCCACCCCAGCCGGAGAAGGCAAGCAGGGCAGGACTTCCATCCTAGGCCGTCCCTGCCACCAGGAGAGTCCTAAGAGGCTCAGGAACCCCCCACCCTGAGCTAGCCATGCAGGAGAAGGCAGGCAGGGTGGGACTTCTGGCCCAGGCTAGTTTCTGCTGCCCAGAAGCAGCAGGACCTTGAGGATCCAAGCCAGACATCAGGGTGAAATGAGTGGACAGTGATACCCCCAGCCACAATGAAAAAACACCAAAGGAAAGATACCAGAAATATGAAAAATCAAGAAAGTACATCACCACCAAAGGAAATTAAAATCTCTCAAGTGCTAGATCCTATAGAACAGAAAGTCTTTGAAATGACAGACAAGGAATTTAGAGTAACTATTCTAAGGAAACTAAATGAGGTACAAGAAAACTCAGACAGTACAATGAAATGAGAAAAAATATACAGGATCTGTAAGAAGGAATGTACAAAGCAATCAATGCCTTGGAAAAGAATGTAGGTGAGCTTGTGGAGCTGAAGGATTCATTCAACAAAATGAAAAACACAACAGAGAGTTTAACCAGCAGACTTGAACAAGCAAAAGAGATAATTTCTGACCTTGAAGATGGGCTGTTTGAATTAACATGGGCAGACCAGAAAAAAGAAAAAAGAATCAAAAAATGGAAGAGAATCTAAGACAGACAACCTTAAGGGCTCACATATTTGAATCATGGGTATTCCAGAAGGGGAGGAAAAAGGAAATGGCATTGAAAACATATTCAATGAAATAATAGCAGAAAACTTCCCAGGTATAGGGAAACTCACAGATCCCCAGATTCAGGAAGCCCAAAGATCACCAAACATATTCAACCCAAAAAGGTCCTCTCCAAGACATGTGATAATCAAACTGACAAAAATCAAAGACAAAGAGAGAATCTTAAAAGCTGCAAGAAAGAAGTGGCAAGTCACCTATAAGGGAGCCCCAATCAGACTATCATCAGACTTTTCACCAGGAACCCTAAAAGCCAGAAAAGAATGGGATGATATATTGAAAATACTAAAGGACAAAAATTGCTTTTTTGGGTAAAGAATACTTTACCCAACAAGGCTATCCTGACGAAATGAAGGACAAATAGTACATTTCTCAGACAAACAAAACCTGCGGGAGTTCACTACCACATGACCAGCTCTACAAGAAATTCTCAAGGAAGTACTGGATTTGATACGTGAAAAACAGCCATCACTGCCATGAATATGCAAGAAAGAACAATACCTACCAGCAAAACAAAAATGCTAACAAAAGAGGAAAGAAATAGTTTATCACCCAAAGAAACCAACAGATTAGAAGACAAACAGAAAATTAGAAAGAAACAAAATATATTTAATACATCTAAACAAAAATCAGTAAAATGCTAGGAGTGAATCAACATTTTTCAGCAATAACTCTAAATGTAAAGGGATTAAATTCCCCATTCAAAAGATACAGACTGACTGACTGGATTAAAAAGATAGACCCAACAATATGCTGTCTTCAAGAGACTCACTTGACCTATAGAAACACACATAGACTAAGAAGAGTGAAAGGATGGAAAATATATGTCATACAAATAGAAATGAAAAACAAGCTGGACTAGCTATTATTATATTAGATAAAATAGACTTTAAAGCAAAAACCGTAAAAACAGATAAAGAAGGCCACTATGTAATGATAAAAGGATCTATCCATCAGGAAGACATAACAATCATAAATATGTATGCACATAATGTCAGAGCAGTGAGATTTACAAAGCAAACACTATTAGATCTAAAGAAAGACATAGACACCAACATCATAATAGCAGGGGACCTGAACACCCCACTCTCATCATTGGACAGATCATCTAGGCGAAAAATCAACAGAGAAACACAAGATCTAAACAATACTTTAGAACAATTGGATTTGACAGATATGTACAGAATATTCCATCCAACAACCTCAGAATATTCATTCTTCTTGTTAGCACATGAAACATTCTCCAGGATAGACCACATTTTAGGTCACAAAGCAAGTCTCAACAAACTCAAAAAAATTGGAATTATTCCATGTATTTTTTCCAATAACAATGGATTAAAATTAGAAATCAATAATGAATGAAACTCTGAAAAGTATACAAACGCATGGAAATTAAACAACATTCAACTTAATGACATGTGGGTCCAAGAAGAAATTAAACAGGAAATCAAAAAA
>NW_007729240.1:0-385 GCF_000696425.1 Galeopterus variegatus | reverse complement strand
CGGGCATCCAGACTGGAAGGATGAAGTCAAGCTGTCCCTTTTTGCAGATGACATTATCCTATATATTGGACAGCCTACAATTTCTATAAAAGAACCTCCTACAGTTGATAAATTTCAGCAAAGTTGCAGTATACAAAATCAACACACAAAAATCAGTAGCATTTCTATACTCTACCAGTGAACATGCAGAAAAGGAAATCAAGAAAGCTAGCCCATTTACAATAGTCACCAAAAGAATAAAATACTTAGGAATAAATCTGACCAAAGATGTGAAAAATCTCTACAAAGAGAACTACAAACCACTGTTGAAAGAAATTAAAGAGGACTCAAGAAGATAGAAAGATATCCCATGCTCTTGGATTGGAAGAATTAACATTGTGAAAAT
>NW_007729239.1:245329-250657 GCF_000696425.1 Galeopterus variegatus | reverse complement strand
CCCACTCCCCCCTCCAGGTCTGCGTTGAATATCCCACGGGTCGGGACACTTCTCAAAGTGTTCAAACACATTAAGTAATTTATCATATCATCTTAATGAAATTCCCACTTGAAGCCTTTGACCAGCTCCAGTGGGAACTTGCTGCCATCTGACTAGCTGTGGTCTTTGGGGTCTCCTATCATGGTCTCCCTGGGAATTCTCTTTTTGCTCTCTTGTGTTGGATCTTTTGTTTCATTTTTGTCAAGTTCTTTTTTGCTTGTGCCCTTGTTATGGTAGAGCACATCCTCTAAAAGTTTGCTGGGAGAAGACGCATGGGAAGTAGATGTCTTGAGATCTTGCATGACTGAAAATGTATTTATGTTATTCTACACTTAATGACTTGTTTAGTTTGGTATAGAATCCTAGATTGAAAAACACTTCCCTCAGAAATTTGAAGGCGTTGCTCCGTTGTATTCTAGTTTCCAGTGGATGGCATTCTGACTCTTGATCCTTTGTATAAAACCTGTTTTATCCTCTCTAGAAGCTTTTAGGATCTTCTCTTTGTCTTCACTGGTAAAATTTCAAAGTTGATACAGCCCTGGAACAGGTATATTTTCCTTCAGTGTGCTGGGCCCATTTACCCCAGAAACTCAAGTCTATTTCTAGTAAGATTTCCTTAGATTATTTCTTTCGTGATTTCCTTCTAACTGTTTTCTCTCTAGTCTCTCTCTAACTTCCAAAATCAGATATGGACCTCTTGCAGTGATCCCTAATTTTTTAATCCTTTTTTTCCTCTCATTTTTCCTCTCATTTTCTTTTCACTCTTATTTCTGGGAGATTTTATCAACTTTATCTTCCGAGTTTTCTGGAATGTTTTTCATTTCTGCTGTCATATATTTTTAATTTTCAAGATCTCTGTTCTGTTCTCTTAATATTATTTTTTAATAGTATTTCATTCTTATTTCATAGATATAATTTCTTAACTCTCTTGAAGACATTAATAATAGATTTTTTGGTAAGTTTTTAAAAATTTATTTATTTTTGATTATGCATATTTATGGGGTACAGAGTTGACTATCAGTATTTGTGTATAGTATGTGATGATCAGATTGTTTGGTAAGTTTTTTTTCCCTCCCTTTTTAGTCTCTGTTTCCTCCAAGTTATTGTTTTATTTTTGTTTTGCTTGATCTCTGTATTTCAAGTTAGAAGTTTTTGTTATATTTCTGATGATCTTCGTTTGCTTTTGTTTAAGACCAGGGTATTAAAAAGCTGATTAGGGGGCCGAGCCCAGGGCGCACTCAGGAGAGTGTGGCGCTGGGAGCGCAGCGACGCTCCCGCTGCGGGTTCGGATCCTATATGGGACTGGCTGGTGCGCTCAAGGGCTGAGCGTGGTGTGGGCGACACCACACCAAGGGTTGCGATCCCCTTACCAGTCACGAAACAGACAAAAAAAAAAAGCTGATTAGAAGCTCTGTTCATTTTGCATTGGGCTCTGCAACTTCAATCTGATTGTCTTAGTTTAAGTTTCCCCCAAGAGACTCCGAGACATATTTAGGGTGGAAGTACCTGTGAAAACACAGGTAAGGGAGTAGAGAAGTGAGACAGGGAAGGAAAGGCAGTGATAATACTAACGACTACTGAGAGTGACCGAGGCTTAGTCCTACAGAGAAACTTTGGGAAAATGGTGAAAACACACACTTCAGAGTTATTGCATGCAAAGGCAAGGGAGCTGAGGTATTTATACATCAAATCCCAACAGTTACTGGTGGAGAGCTGCTCCTGAGGGAGGTGTTAATTCTCTAGCACTTCTGCCTGCCTTGTGCCTGGGTAGAGTAACCTTCCCTGGCTTTGGAGAGAGACTTCAGGCAAAGAGCCATGGATATTGGCAGTTGGAAGTCGGCGAGAGCACACTGCAGTGGGACTACCCAGGAAATATAGGTGGGGGCAGTGTCGTCTGCTACAGCTAGCTCCCCTCAATATTTTTAGGTCTTTGGGGGTTTTTTGTTTGTTTTTTGGGGGGGGGGGTTGGTTTTTTTTGTCTTTGTCAGATTTCCTGGACAATGTCTTGCCTGTCTGACCGAGGTTCCAGACATGTGATCCAGTTGAGTGGTTCCAGTCATTCCCCGGCCATTGGAGCCTCGAAGCTGAGGCTCAAGACACGTGATGAAGAAGCCATCATGGCCATCTTATCCCCCACAGACATCACATGGATCAGAGGTGAGCTGTGCCCTGCTGTAATTCCTGACCCACTGAACAGTGAGAGACAATAAAATAATTGCTGCTTTAAGACACAAAGTTTGGGGGCAGTTTGTTACACAGGAATAGATAACCAAAACTGAACCAGAGGAGGAATTTGGGTTATCGATGTTTGAGGAACTTCCTCTATATACCAGGAAGGTCTGGCAACATTTAGACTTGAAAAGGGCTAAACAGAGAGGAAAACTAAAAGCATATGCTGGCCTGGAAGAAAATAAGCATTTTAGAATTTTTTTTAATCTCTAAAAAGTATAGGGCTGGCCGGTTAGCTTAACTGGTTAGAGCATAACCTTATAACACCAAGGTCACAGGTTCGGATTCCCATACGGGCCAGCCCCCCCACCCCCCAAAAAAAGTACAAACTGTAAGCATTTAAAAAATATACCCATAGTTATATCCTACAAAAGCCTAAGTTTAAGGACAAGAGTGAGAAATGCCCCCAACAGTAGCTCCAGATTGGGTGGCTTTTTGATCCATCTCAGCTTGAGCACCTCTAGCACATGGAGAGGGAGCGGGGGCCAGCCTCTCCACTTGTGCTATTTCTTTGGCAAGGCCATAGATCTGTTCCCTTTAGTTTAAATCCAGATCAGGTAAACTCATTTTTATTCTTGTTTTAAAAAGAAACTCCTACAAGGAAGAAAATACTCATCATTATAGAGTCCACTCCATACAGAGAAAGGATGGTGAGGTTAGCACTCACAGGAAACAGGGTTTGAATCCCACCTCTTTTGTGTGTTATCTTTGCCGCCTTGTAGAAGTTATTCAACCTCTTTCCAGTCTGTGCTCCCTCATCTTTAAAAAGTGAGAATGATAACACCTGCCCTGAAGGATTGCTTTGAGAACAAAATGAGGTAATGTACATAAAAGTACATCACATATCACTTAGCATATGGCTGAGACACAGAAAAGTCTTGGCTATATTTTCCTGCACTGGGAGGTTGTTGGAGCCAGAGTGATGATTCAAAGAAGTCAGAGGAGGAGCCAGCAGGCTGGGCAGCTTAGTAGAAGTTTGGTTGGGTTACCGTTATCCTCTCTTCCATCCCTATTGCCATTGATTTAGAACCTGGAGAGATAGGTTTTTTTTTTTTTGTCTTTTATCTTTTTCCGTGTCCGGCAACGGATCGCAACCCTCAGTGTTGCCCCCGTACCGGACCGGGGACCGGCAACGGGATTGCAACCCTCGATGCTGCTCCCGCGCCTCGCTCAGCCAGTGAGCGGGAACTGGTCTGTATGTGGGATCCGAACCCTCGGGCGGGAGCGCCGCCGCGCTTCCCAAGCGGCATACTTATCCAGTGCGCCACCGGGCCGGCCCTGGAGAGATAGGTTTTAAAAATATTAACCTATTATCCTCTATTTCCTATAGCCCCTGTTACCCTCTCCTACCCTTATCACAAAAACCAAGGGTTCTGGCTTCATTATCTAAAGAAAAAGAATGACCGTAAAACACCAATTATAAATGAGTCAAATTTTTTACTTTGGAGTTTCAAAAGCCAAATACTCATGGCATAAAATAACAGCTTTAGAAGAATAATTGGAGAGTTCATTTGTCTCAGCACTCTCATACATACGCATATGCACACACTCATGCGCACAAACACACACACACACACACACATACTCAAAGGACTAGATAAAAATTCTCCAGACTTTGGGGTAGGGAAGTCAGGGAAAGTAGGAAGCTGGGATGGATAATTTATGGAGAAACTATTAATGTGCTTTTCCCTTTTACTCTTTTCTCTTTTGCCTTCAGTAATTAAGTGAATTCCTCCTTATTTGGTTGTGACATCAATCTGCTTATAAAGAGGTTAGGATTGTTTCAGAAGATATATAAAGAGAAGGAAAGAGCTAATACACATCTATTAAAATTCAAAATAGGATTTTGCAGCAAGACGAAGGGCTTAAGAACTGGACTCTGTGAGAGAGAAATAATTTTCTGCATTCATTTAGCTCCCATTTAACATAATCAGGAGAATCTAGATTCAAGTGTCTACCAAAAGAGGAGGTAATTTAATCCTCCTCTTTGATATCCTATCTGTCCATAATGAGGACGACACCTACCTCAAAGGGTTGCTTCCAAAAGGAACCCTTGTCTTCTTAAGTGGCAACTAAAGTCAAGAAGCCAAAGATATGATATGAAAGAAATAAAAGAGAAGCCTACCCCCCTTCTTGTTTCAGGGACTGAAGAAGAGGAAGGCAGGGAGGTGAGAGTGAGACAGGAATCGTAGGGGCTTAACTTGAATTGGGGAAATAGCCTCAGAAACAACCAGAATATAAAAGGAATAACTGAAACTGCTACAAACTTGTGCCAGTATAGATAAGTGGGCAAATCAGGGTGAAATGGCATGGAGATGGGGTCTAGTTTGCACTTCAGTTTTTCCCAGTGATGGGTACTGAGTTGAGAGCCATGGGACATGGTGTGGCAGAAAGACGGCGACCTGGCCGAAGAGGCATGTGTTTGTACAGCTGGGTGAGGGGTTGAGTGGGGGACATGGCAGAAATTCAGGAGGCCCACTGGGATATCCAGAGCCATGGGGAGGTTGAGTCAGCCAGAGAGCACTAACGAGATCAGACAAAGCCAAGAGATCCGTGACACACTCTACTGTTGACTTTAGCTAAAGGCCTGCAGGATGAATATGACCAAGAACATACTGACCCGTAAACCAGAGAAGCCGAAGGACACACTGAGAATATGAGGACCCCAGCTCTCTTCCTATATCTGTCCCCCAGAAGACTGTGTCAGCCACTTCCGTTTATTTTCATGCTCATGAGTCTACAAGTTAGTTGTGGTTTGGCTGATCCAGGCTGGGCTCTACAGAGCTTGGTGGGACTGCAGGCTTCTGATTGTATTCAGTTATGGACCAGCATCTTTATTCTGGGGCCCAGGCTGAAGGGGCACTGGACATCTGGAATTTGCTTTTCTCTTATCAGATCGTAGGAGTACAAGAGGCCAGGCCAAATTACAAAAGCACATTTAAAGCATCTGCTGGGGCCAGCCCGGTGGCGCACTGGATAGTGCGCCGCTTGAGAAGCGCGGCGGCGCTCCCGCCCGAGGGTTCGGATCCCACACACACACCCGGTCCCCCCCACTCGGTG
>NW_007729239.1:240566-244403 GCF_000696425.1 Galeopterus variegatus | reverse complement strand
CCGGCCCCCTGGCTGAGCGACGCACGGGGGCGACACAGAGGGTTGCAGTCCCGTTGCCGGTCCCCGGTCCGGTACGGGGCAACACTGAGGGTTGCGATCCGTTGCCGGACACGGAAAAAGACAAAAAAGACAAAAAAAAAAAAAAAAAAAGCATCTGCTTACTACATGTCCTCTGACATTTTACTGGCCCAAGCAAGTTGCACAGCAAAGGGCATGGGTATATACTTAAATAATGAGGGAGAAAAGAATTGGGAATAACAGTTCAAACCACCAAAGGGCCACTGTCCCCTGCCTGCCCCTCAAGCAGTAGTACCCCCATATCAATCTGGGAATTCCAAGAGCAGTCAGTGTTACCCATGTGACAAGAGTATCAGTAGAGTGTCACAGAGGGCCCCCAAATCCAGCACATCAAGGATGATGGAGCAGGATGAGAGAGCCTGGGTCTTTTTTATGTTTTTTTGTTTTTTAAAAAAAATTTTATTGAATCATAATTGATTATACATATTTTGGGGGTTCAATGTTGACATATGTTGATCAAATCAATATTACTAGCATATATATTGTTACAAATCCTACTTATTTTTTATGCCCCTTTTCTAATCTCTCCCCATACCCTTCTCCCTCACCCCTCACCCCTCTAATTACTCTAGATTTCTTCTCTCCCTCTGAAAGAATAATGGTTACTCTGTTGATTTGTTGCCTAGATGATCTGTCCAATGCTGAGAGGTATGTTCAGGTCCCCCAATATTATCGTAGACCAGATGCTTCTTCTGTTATTCTGGAATGAGCTTTGTGGAGAGAGACATCATCTTCTTTTCCTTGGCCTCTGCTGGTGACTCTCCTTGTGTCAATGCCCTCCAGTGGCTGGCGGACCATCTGCACAGTGGTTGCACATCTAGCCACTTTCACAGCAGCCATGGTTATTGTGGTGGCTGTGGTGGGACACGCACATGAAGGTGATGTTTTTGGCACACTCCTTACCTAGTTGGTGGTGGCGACAGCGGTGTGCCTGGTTGTGGGAGGGGAGTCTGGTCCCTGGATCCATACCTCAGGATCCCGGGTGGGCCCTGTGGTGCTGGAGAGCCTGGGTCTTGGATGAGATAGTTAAGGTATTTTACCAGCTGTCTACCTCCAGACATTTTTGTAGTATGAAACAATTAAATGTATTTATTGTTAGTTGGGTTTTTTGTTTGCATCTGAATGTATCCTAAACTACAGGACTTTTATTAGCCCTATTTTTCCACGACTCCCAGAGAAGTAAGTGCTGGAGGTTAAATTTGAACCCAGACTTTGTCTCCAGAGGACATACTTATACCTACAATGATATCCTGCCTTTCAAGTAGTGTGAGGCCAAAGTCTCTTATGTACTTGCCAGCTGATTCAAAGGATAATGCAGTTAAATGTTCCCATAGGGAAAAAGTGAAAGGTCTGGACGTGGCAGTAAAAAATGTCAACGTGGCCTTGATCTGCCCCTGTAGCCAGTCAACTCAGGGAAGAGTCAGGACCAGGCTCCCAGAGTCCCTTACTCAGAGGTATAGTTAGTCCTAAGGTTGCCCTGAGCTTTATTCGGGGAGAGATGTCATGGTGATGGTAACCCCAACCGAAAATTTACTCAAACCTGCATGATTAAAACAGGCCCTCTAAAGCACCTTCTCCCTTCATCACCATATTTTCCTCTGAAACATTAGGAAGGAAACTTAGCAAATAGGGCTGGCGAGCTATCTCAGTTGGTTAGAGCATGGTGTTATAACATCAAAAGTTCGGATCCCCATATCAGCCAGCCTCCAAAAAGCAAAACAAACAAAACAAAGAAGAAGAAGAAGAAATTTAGCAAATAGCTGGTATAAGCCATTGGCTTTCAGGTCTAATGTATAGATCAAGATTTCTGGGTTACACGGAAATAGCTGTCTAGATCAATACCACAGACATACCCAACCACAGTCTCCCATACAGGAGGTGGGCAGTTAGGGTTTATTGAATGAGTGAACAAACCACCATCTAGGAACAGGGCCTGATGATCATCATTGCAAGTCTAAAGGTCTATTTGCCAATATATTCAGAGTTACTGAAGCTCAAGGGGGCTGATTGACACTAACTGAACTCACACAAAACTGACGGATTAAGCTAGAACATCTGGGCTATCATGTTTTTCCAGTGAGTGAATTTCTCATGCCTCTGTCCAAGTCACTTCCTAGTACTGAGGTGCAGCTGCAGAATAAACAAAGTGCTTACTGGATGTGAGTCAGAGGGGTCAGGACATGTGAGGCGGGATTCTGCAGGGGCCTCTCTGCCTTGAGTGGATTTGAGAGTTTGAAAGTGTAACCTAATTTCTCAGGCCTGGATACAACTGGGTTATATGGTGCTCTTAAACTGATACTTTGAGGGGGCTCCACCTGCCGTATTAAGAGAAATCTAAGCCCCTATCTCTGTGCGGGAAATCAACCTCCAGAAGCAGAAGGCCTTCACAGGGAGATCAGATTTGCCCATATGCAGGGAGAACTTGATTTATGTCCCACTTTGAAATTGTTTCTTTCACTCATTCACTTAGTCAACAAATATTCATTGATGGCCATCTTTGTCACATCAGTGTGCTAAGCATCAGGGTAGGGGTGAACAAAAATTAGGTCCCTGCCTTCATAAAGCTTATGGTCCAGCTGAGAATACCAACATTTGGTGAGACATTACAACAAAACATGAAGCTACTTACAACAGGAAATAAAATGTGCTATGAGAGATATGGAACAGGGACACCTAACATAGTGTGAAAGACAGAAAAGACTAAATTTCTAAGGATGTGAAGTTTATAAAGAGAACTAAAGGATGAGTAGAAATTAGCCGCTGATTTATACAAATTGTTTCCAATAACAGAAAAACGCTTCATGAGACTATTGTTACCTGGATACAGAGTTATAAATGCTGAATAAAATTTCCAGGAGGCCACTGTTTTGAACTAGGCTCTTGTACTGGGCTGACAGACCAAACTAATATGGAGCCATTCATGCTAAGTGAAACTATTAGGAGTATTCTCAATGTAACAAATAACTGAGTTTTGGTCAGTTACAGCAGCTGAGCTTTAGTCTAGGTGGCCTGCTGATTCCAATAAGGCAACAGGCTAAGCTGAAACTGATTAAGTGGTCCTTTTGCCCCACTTGCATTTTTCTGTCCATAATCTTGCCTGACAACATAGCCAGCAAGAGCTCTTTGAATCTGTTCTGGTTCTGGGGGCTGCCTGTTTCATGAATCTAAAGTAAACTCTGATAAATTTAAATTTATTAAGGTTTTTCCCTTTTAACATAACCAACATTAAAAACAAAGTAAGCCAACAACAACAAAAATATATATATATACCTTTTCAGAGATAAGAGAGAGCATACTTTCAAACTATTTTATGAGTTTAATATAACCTTGATAACAATATTAGTAAGACAGCACGTAAAGGAAAACTATAGGCTAATCTCACTGACAAATATAGCTGGAAAAATCTTAAAATTTCTGCAAATCAAACCAAGCAGAGTGTGTGTGTGTGTGTGTGTGTGTGTGTGTGTGTGTAATGCTAACCTGACAGTAAAAAAGGGGAAAAATCATAAATAATGACTTCTTTCACTTAGCATAATGTTTTTCGAGGTTCATCGAGGTCGTAGCCTGTCTCAGTACTTCATTATTTTGTATATCACAATTTATTTATCCATTCATCAGTTGATGGACATTTGGGTTGTTTCCACCTTTTGGCTGTTATAAATAATGCTGCTATACTTACTCTTTAAAAAAAAAAAAAAAAAAAAAAAAAAAAAAGAGGGCCGGCCCAGTGGCGCACGGGATAGTGCGCCGCTTAGGAGG
>NW_007729239.1:220696-239610 GCF_000696425.1 Galeopterus variegatus | reverse complement strand
GAGGCGTGGGAGCAACACCGAGGTTTGCAATCCCGTTGCCGGTCCCTGGTCCGGTACGGGGGCAACACTGAGGGTTGCGATCCGTTGCCGGACACGGAACAAAAAGACCAAAAATAAAAAAATAAAAAAAATAAAAAAAAAAAAAAAGATGACTGGTAAGGGGATTTTAACCCTTGACTTGGTGTTGTCAGCACCACGCTCTCCCAAGTGAGCTAACCGGCCATCCCTATATAGGAATCCGAACCCATGGCCTTGGTGTTATCAGCACCACATTCTCCCAAGTGAGCCATAGGCTGGCCCTAAAATTGTACTTATTCTTTATGCCCCTTATCCAATCTCTCCCCATCCCCTTCCCCCCCACCTCTGATAACCATAGATTTCTTCTCTCCTTCTGAAAGAGTAACAGTTACTCTGACTCTGTTGATTTGTTGCCTAGATGATCTGTCCAATGTTGAGAGAGGTGTGCTCAGATCCCCACTATTAGCGTAGAGTAGATGCTTCATCTGTCACTCTGGAGTGGGCTTTGTGGCGAGAGACATCCTCTTCTTTTCTTTGGTCTCTGCTGGTTACTCTCCTTGTGTCAAGGCACTTGAGTGGCTGGAGGGCCATCTGTAGAGTGGCTGTGGCATCTGGCTGCTTTTGTGGCAGCTGTAGCTATTGTGGTGGCTGTGGTGGGCCACCCACATGGAAGTGGTATTTTTGGCATGCTCCTTGCCTGGATACGGGAGGAGGGGTTGTCCCCAGCTCTATCTGTTTTTGCATTCTAAGATATTATTGCAGAGCAGTTGGGTGGGACGGGGAGAGGAAAGGGGGAAGGAAATAGGGTGGGAGAAGGAGGAAGAGGGCTGTGGTTGAGGCCCATGGCACCCCTCTCATTCCTGCAGTGGAGACCAGGGGGCTTCCAGTGGTAGCTTCGTCATTGCTGGGCTGAATGCAGATGTCAGGCGGGTGTGGCTGAAGCCCTCAGCCACCCACCATCTTGGTTCCTGGGGGGGCGCTTCCTGCAGCAGTTGTGGGTGTCAGAGGCCATGGCTGAGGCCTCTGGCCCTCCCCCCTCCCTGGCTTGGGGGCCCCAGGGGCTTCAGGTCCTTCCAGGTTTTACAGGTGTTCTTTGGTGAAGTGAGACCTTTACTAGTTAATATCAAATTTTGTTTCTGGTTGTGGGTACTTTGTTTTTTCTTTCAATTCTGTGTTGGTTTATTTGCTGTTCCCACCATTTAAACTCTGCGCTGCAACTAATTTGTTGTCCTTTGCTTACTTCTAAAATGAGGGAACTTCCTGTGGGGACCAGCACTTGAGCCCTGTGGTTGAGCTAAATTGCTGCTTTGCTGCTGATTCGCTGGGAAATGCTTTATGTGCAGCTCAAGTTGTAATGGTTGACTTAGTAGGTACTTCTGGGTCTTATGAGTTCCGGTCCACCTGGGTTGTGTAGAAACTCTGGTCTGGGCCTGAGTCTTTTCAGCAAACTGTACCTGTAGAGTTAGGGCTGGGTCTGAAGCTCACGGACCCCTCGATCCTGTTCACAAACGCTTCACATGCAGGCCTGTGAGCTAGGTAACCAGCAAAAAGGTCCTTAGAGCCTTGGTTGAAGAAGGAATAGTCTTTATTCAGCACACGCACATGTCTAGGAGCTAAGCAGTACAAAGAGAAACTCCAAAACTCAACTGCTACTGGCAAAGTCCAAAGAAAAAACTGAGCAGCTGTCAGCAGAGTAAACATGCTCTATTTTTAGACTCAAGCCCTGCTGGCCAGCACTGCTTCAAGAAGACACAATAGCAACAAAACTAAAAAGATACATTGGTGCACATGTGCACTAACTCCACCCACACACAACTTGTTTACAAGAAATGTGCTGCACAACCCCCAACTGCACCTAAGTTGAGGGAGCCTGACTAAATTATCCTATTTTCCCCATAATACCCCATGCAGATCTATATTCCTGACCAGTCTTCACAGAATGAGCCTGCACTGATTGGAGGGAAGATCAGCTGTCCTTGCTGTGCCCCAGCGTTCCCTCTCACTGGGCCTGTCTCCACCACCGCCCATATTCCAAACATTTCCCTTGCATGGCAAGGGCCATGCGATGGTCCCTTGCGATGACTCACCGGCCTCTGAGCGGCTTCTTTTTTCAGTTGTTGTGACACCTCGCTCCTATGTGGGTCCACGGGAACCCTGTTAGTGGTCTTGCTGGCCTGAGGACCACCAAGTCCCTCTTCTCCCCTGCAGCCTCCAAGCAACTTCGTACAGAGGGCACAGCTGCAGCTTTAGCCAGCTCCTGCTCCGTGTGCCCACCAGCTCCAACCTTGAAGTGGCTGGGGCTGGAGACAGTGGGAGAGGTTTTTTCTTTCTCTCATCATGGCTTCTCCCACCTTCATGAACTCCATAGGTCTCTCCTCCTCTTCCCCTGAGCTCTAGTGGCCCCAGCTTGGCTGTCGTTGCCTTTTAATAATTGTAAATTGGTTGATTTGTGGGACAGAGTGACACAGGGGATCATCTATTCTGCCATCTTGACTGGAAGCTCACTATGTAGTTTTTAAACGAAGTAAATTCTAAAGGATTTCCCCCTGAAACTCAAACACAGAACAATGCTCTTGCTTTGACTTTCTATACACTTCAGCAATGAGAGGCAGTGATCCTTAATCCAGGGAGTAATGTGATGATATTTGCATTTTTGAAAGACCACACTGGCTGCAAAATGGAACATCAGTTGGCAGGAATTAGGAGGGGATGGGGGGAGGCAGTCAGGATGCTACTGTGGTCATCCAGATGAGAGACCAGAAAAGCCTAGATGAGAGTGTAGCTGTGGAGATGTGGAGAGGTCAGGGATGTGGGAGGGTTCTTAGCAGGTAGACCCATAGGACTTGGAGGTGGATTAGATATGAGGTGGGTGGTGGTAGAGGAGATGGGTAGTTTGACGGAGAATGTTGGAGCTCCAACTTGAGCTACTGGGTGCTGACAAAGCCAGTCCCCGAGAGACAGGCACCAAGTGAGGAGCAGTTTTGTGGGAGAAGGTCAAGAGCTCTGTTTGGACACGTTGAGGCAGGGCTGCACCTAGAGTGTACTGGGCTTAAGCAAATGTAAACAAATCAGTTTACAAATATATTACAAAATACATGGGTGTTTGTCAAGTATAATGCTGTATTCATGAAAATTTAGATTAATGGGTGAAAAGATGTACAGTACTTATGCATTTTTTAAAAATCGTCCAGTCAGTGCTGTCCGGTTACTCAGTTGATTAGAGTGTGGTAGTATAACACTAAGGTCAAGGGTTCGGATTCCCATATTAGCCAGCTGCAAAAAAATTAATTAATTAATTAAAATTGTCCAATCAGTGCACATGAAGATTCTTCGTAGTTTCCAGGTCATCTCTTCCCGTTCAGGTTCAGGAACAGGACTCGTTCATGTTCGTTACTGTCAAATGTGCCATTCCTGGAAAATGTCATACCTCCCACTGCAAGGAAACAGATAGAAATGCTGTCATCATTCACAATGTCATGGCTCTTTGAAACTGTTTGAATTAAAACTATATAGATCTCTTGCCTGTGCAGTTCCCTAATACCATTTACTGAATGCTGATATACCATTACTCGTGACACTGTGTCATGCTGTGAATCTGGCTTCCAGTGACTATCAACAGTTGTTACAGACATTCATTGATGATGATCACAATGCAAGCCTTCCTCAGAGTATGCAGGAAAATGTAAAGGATAATTTGTTCTCTAGTCGTGTTAAATTTATCATTTGGAATTTGATAATGTACACATAAAATAACCCATGTTTCAACCATATGTTCTCTTGAGCTCCTTAGGACATAATCACTGCATTCTTGGAACGTGATCTCTTTTGATCATGGAGGCACCCTGCTTTTTATACACCACGACCAGTGGGGTGGATAGGAGAGGGGCCTGTGGGTGGAGTGAGAAGAACAGTTTCATTTATACAAGGAGTGTTTGCCCCTTGACCAGCATAGCTAAAGACTAACCGAAGACCTGGGAGAGCACAAGGTCACCACACCAACTGAAGAGAAGAGAGGACATTAATGGGAAGAGCCTGCTGGGTTGTGGAACCAGGTTCTTGAAAGCTCTTGACAGGTGATAGGGAGAACCGCCCCAGATAACCTGACGTATAGCACAGAGACTGTGGAGCAGGTGGGGTAACTTCACTGGGTGCCAGTGGAGCCATAGAGCCATGTCGTCAGCAGGGAACACACCAGGTGAAGGGTACCTTCAACCACCTGCCACCCTAAGTTTGCAAAGAAACCACCATAGTTGGATCACGGACAGTGGGTAAGGAGGGAGGAGCTAACACAAGGGCCCACACATGCAGCTCAAGCCAAGGGTCAAAGTGGATCATCTGGTAGCCCAATAATGTGTGATTTTTGAAAGAAATATCACTCTGGTCAGCAGGATTGATCCTACGGGGCTACAGAACCTTGTGACCGTGCCATGGGAGTGAATCCTATGATGGTCCAGGCTGGTCCCAGCCTCTATAGGGTGGCTTAGGAAATTTCAAGGAAGATACTCCAAAGTGCAGGGTCTCCTGAAGCACAGAATCTCAGGGCAGTACTGTGCTGAGGCACAGCAAGAATGGGTGTCTAGAAGGAAGTTGGACATAGGTGTTAGAATTCCAAAGAGAGGGCCGGCCCGGTGGCACACTGGAGAGTGCACCGCTTGGGAGCGTGGCGGCGCTCCTGCCAAGGGTTCGGATCCCATGTGGAGACCGGTTCCCGCTCACTGGCTGAGCGTGGTGCGGGCACAACACCGAGGGTTGCGATCCTGTTACCGGTCAGTAAAAAAGACAAAAAGGAAAAAAAAAAAAAAAGAATTCCAAAGAGAAGTATGGCTGGATGGAGATTTGGAATCGTAAATGTACAGAGGCCATTGCAGCATGGAATTAGGTGAGACTATCCAGAGAGAAAGAGCAGAAGACCTAGGACCTAGCACAGAAAACAGAGAGTTGCTCAGAGGATGGGGGTGGGTGGGGGTGGAAAGGAGCCTGAAAAATAGACTCAGGGAGGCCAGCTTGTGGCTCACTTGGGAGAGCGTGGTGCTGACAACACCAAGTCAAGGGTTAAGATCCCCTTACTGGTCATCTTTAAAAAAAAAAAAAAAGACTCAGGGGGAATCACAAAGCAAAAGGAAGGAAACATTCAAGAATAGGTTGTGGTCAGCAATGCTCATCTTGCTGAGAAATTCAGTGGGAGGAAGCTTCAAATTGCCACTAGCTTCATTGACATGTAGATGATGGGGGACCTTTGCGAATCCAGTTTTAGAGAAGTGTTGGGAATAGAAGCCTGGTAGGAGTAAATAGGAAATGGGGGAACGGAGGCAGTGAATGCAGACAGGTAGTTGAAGAAGTTTGGATGTAAAGGAAAGTAGACATAGTAACTGGATAGGATGAGGAGTCGAAGCAGGGGTATTTTACACTAACTCTCTCAGTGGCTGAAAACTGCTCCCCTGGGTGTTGAGGCGGCAAGTTGTGGTTGCTTATTTGTCGGCATGTCCTGTAATGAGGGTTCCAAGGGGATACAGGGGGCCACCAGCAGCATCTGCTATAATTCAGTGCAGTGACTGGATCCGGCACACCCTCAACATGTGGTAATTAATGCCCACATCAGACAGTGCATGTGAAAAGGACATGAGTTGGGGGGTTAAGGGTGGAATGCTGTAGACTGGATGCCCCCCAACCTCACTGAGGCTTAATCCCCACCGTTCACTGTTGCAGGTGGGAAATCCTGTTATGATAATTGAAAGGCGGGGTCTTGAAGAGGTGATTGTAGAAGATTGATTGACTTCTTGAAGATTAGATTGTAGGACCATGCCAAGTGGACGGATTAATAATGGTGCTCAGGGGCATGGTTCTGAGGGCTTTAAAAGGAGAGTGCATGAGGAGCTGTCTCTCTGCTCTCGCTCCCTCTGCTCTGCGATTTCACGATGTGATACCCTGCTGTTCCTGAAGTCACCACCAAAGAAAGCTTTCAACAGATGTGTTCTCTGGCCTTTGGACTTCCAGCTTCTGAAACTGTAAGCAATAAATTTCTTTTTCTTATAAATGACCTAGTTCCAGGTATTTTGTTATAAGAAACAGAAATGGACTAATACAGATGGGATATGGTTCAGCTGCGTGTGATGGAAGACCCAACAACTGGCTTAAACAAGAAAGCGTGGATTTCTCATGTCAGCAAAACCTGAGATAGTCCATCCAGGTCTAGTGTGGCACTCCCAAGATCTTTAGGGAGGCAAGAGGTTTCTAACTTGTCATTCCTCCATTCTCAAAAAATGGCTCCCTCCTCATGTTTGATGGTCACATGTGCATTCAAGCAGCAGGGAGGCAGAAGGGCACACCCTCCTTGAAATGCAGATAAATGACTTTCATTTGTGTTCTAGTGGTCAGGGCACTGTCCATTGCCATACCTATTCTCAAGGAAAGCTGGGAATTTAGATCTTTTTTGGTGGCCACATGTCCTACTAAAACTTGAGGGTTTATTAAGAAGAAAAAAGTTGTAGAAACAACATTGGGGGGAAACTAGCAGCCTCTACCAAAGGTATTACTGCTATTGTTTTCATTAGTATTATGCCCAGCTGTAAGAGACTGGGCCACAGTTGGGTGCCTGAGCCAGAAGCAACCCTGTGTGGGCAGGACACCAGGCAGGCCAACAGCACCAGAGGAGGCCTACTGGGAAACTGCCCAGTGGAGCTCTACATAGCAGATAGTGGCAAACTGCTCAGTGCACATGAAAAGGAGCATTTAAAAAGAGGGGACTTTGTCCCTGTAAAGCTTCACCCTTCCCCATCCTGGAAGTAGGGGACCCAGACCAACTGACAGCTTAGTAGGAGATGACTTTCCTCTACTACCACTTGCTCCTACCCTCAGGGTAAAGCCTTTGTGGTCTGCCCCCTCCTACCCAACCCTCCAGCCTCGTCTTCCTAAATTGTTCTGCATTCCAGCCCTTTTTTATTCTGTACACTTGATGAACCGGGCTTTGGCCTGCCACGCCCTGCTGGCACTTGGGGATACATGTGATTGTACAGACGGTGCTTAAAAACTTCACACGCATGATGTCTTTTGGTTTTTGTCATTGCCTCTCTGCTCATCTGCATGCTTCACTGGGTGGGAACTTGAAAAAAGGAAGGCCTGGGTCTGTCATGTGTTCACAGCTGTATTCCCAGCATCCAGCAGTGTGGTGCCCTTACAGAGCCCTGGGTCCAGACAGTTGGGACACAATAAGTGTTTCTAACATTGAATTTGCATCTTGCATAAAAATGAAGCAGGATGTTATTAAGTATAGTCACTTTTATTTTTCCTTTTTTTTTTTTTGGCAGCTGGCCTGTACAGGGATCAAATCCTGTACCTTGGTTTTATCAGTACCACACTCTAACCAGGAGCTAACCATCCAGCCTTGTAATTCCTTTCATGACTAATTTTTTCTGAGAAGAAGTGACCAGACAAAGAGGGAAAGGAAGCGGTTCCCTAGACCTCCTTTAGAGAGTGTATCTCCCCTTGATCTTTCACATTGCTTTTTGGAATGGTAACGGACCTTACACAAGGAGTGGCCATCTCCTGGGAGGCCTGTTCATGCAGATGGAGGGTGTGGTGGTGCTGAGTGATGTCTCCCTGGCAACTGGGACCGGGGATCCGAGAGGGAGGTCTTCATGTCCAGAGGCAGAGATCAGGGAGAAGGGAGTATGTGCTTAAAATCCCTTCTCTGTTTAACACCTTCCTATCAGAGATATAACAATAAAATATAGAAAAGCACATTTCTTTCTTTTAACCCAACCTCTGGCCCACTTAATCAGCCAGTTATTTTCAAGTCTGGATCTGAAAATTTCCATTAAAAGAGCCTCTCCAGGACCTTCATTCAGTCCTGTTTATAGCAGTGGAATTTCATGATACCGGTAGACAGTTAGAAATAATATTTCTGTAGCAGTTTGTGATGAAACTGGCCTCTGAAAGTGCCCTCAAGCCTGATGTCACACAAGCATTCTCAGCCCAACTTGCTTCACCTTCTATTCCAATTTGTGCCTTTAGCTGCCCTTGGATAGTTTGGGAGAGCAGGGAGAGGAAGGGTGAGATGGCAAAAGAGACTTCTACCACCTATTTGGAGTTAATGTCAGGAGCTCTCTTATCTTTCTGAGAACTGGAAAGCCACTAAGGAGATAATTACTACATGCACTAAAAAAAAAAATCTGTATTAGTCTTTGGGTAGAAAAATATGAACAAGAGGGCCAGCCCGTGGCTCACTTGGGAGAGTGTGGTGCTGATAACACCAAGGCCACGGGTTCGGATCTCTATATAGGGATGGTCAGTTAGCTCACTTGGGAGAGCGTGGTGCTGACAACACCAAGTCAAGGGTTAAGATCCCCTTACTGGTCATCTTTAAAAAAAAAAAAGAAAAGAAAAATATGAACAAGAATTTTCCAGTGTCCCCCACCTGACCTTTGCGTCCTCAAAAGCACCTCAATTGAGATATCACTTGGGGGAGGAGATTTACTCCTCAATTTCCGGCAAAACTTTTTTTTTTTTTTTTTTCAGATCCCCATACAGGCCAGCTGTAAAAAAAAAAAGAAGAAGAAGAAGAAGAAAGAAACTTAATTCCAATTTTCATGGTATTAAGAGGTAAGGTTGGCTGGCTTGTTAGCTCAGTTGGTTAGAGTGTGGTCTTATAACACCAAGGTCAAGGGTTCAAAGAGGTAGGGCCTTTCAGGAAGTGGTTAAGTTCATGAGGGCTCTGCCCTCATGAATGGATTAGTGCTTTATGAAAGGATTGGAAAGAACTAACTTACACCCTTTTTGCCATGTGAGGACACAGCATTCCTCTTTTCCAGAGCATGTGGATACAAGGCACCCTCTTAGAGGGAGAAACCAGGCCCTCACCAGACACTGGACCTGCCAGTGCTCCCTTTTTGCCATGTGAGGACACAGCATTCCTCTTTTCCAGAGCATGTGGATACAAGGCACCTTCTTAGAGGGAGAAACCAGGCCCTCACCAGACACTGGACCTGCCAGTGCTTTGATCATGGGCTTCTCAGTTTCCAGATCTGTGAGAAATACATTTCTGTTGTTTTTAAATTACCCAGTCTCAGGTATTTTCTTATAGAAGCACAAACTAAGAAAAATACCATGTTATTTTATTTATACAACCCACAAGGAGGGAAACTCTAGATTTGGAATCTTACTTGATAAGATTATATATACAGATATGATTAATTATAACAAGATCAGTGAGGTCATAAACAGTGGGTTATCAACATAAAGTTGATGTACAAATGTATAACTTCATATAACAAATACAGTTAACTTGAAGTGAACAAACACAATTTTCTATAACAAATGCATGTGTATATACATATATATGCATACATAACAAATAATCAAATATAAAACAAATAATCAAGGGCTTAAGTTTTAGGTTACAATTTTTTTGTATTGTATTTTAATGCTTTTCGTGGGGGTGGGAGGTGGGCAGCTGGATGGTATAGGGATCCAAGCCCTTGACCTTGGTGTTTTAGCATCGCACTCTAACCAACTGAGCTAACAAGCCAGCCCGACAATTTTTGGAGTTAGAAGTAGCCTACAGAGACTAGCTGATTTTTATGACACTTTAAAAAATGGAATGTTAGAGACTGAGCATGAGTAAAAGTAATCTTAAAAAACTTTCTTGCCCTTGGCCAAATGTTGGTTCACTGTGATCTGGAATCTGCCATGATTATACCCCATACCTACACCTATACTATCTATCCTCCACTGAAAGACCTCACGTCAACAAATTTCTTGTCCTGTGATGTTTCCCATTAAATATATCATCATGACTTGTAACTTATTTGAATCAAGGCTGAATTGCAGTCTTTCTAAATTTCTAACAATTTTTATGCCACACCCATTACTGTAGAGTCTTCAAAATCACTATTTTCGATAGCCGTACCATATTCCACATGTTCTCAAATGACTTTCTTTCATAAAACTCATCTCATTTTGCAACTGTACACTGAATTGTGTGGTTTTGTATTTAATGTCTGTCTCTTCATTTGACTGTAAGTTCCCTGAGGGTAGGGCCAGGACCATGTCAGTTTTGGCTCTTAGTTGAATCACCAGCAGATGCATATATATACATGCAATTTGCATTGTGTAGTATAGTTTTGTCCTCTTCCATTTAATAATAACTCATTGGTGAAAATTTTGGTTGTTTTCAGTACTTTAATTTTATAAATCTTGTGCACATTTTTTATTATTTCCTTGGACTAAATTCTTAAATTGGAATGTGCAATGGTTAATTTTAGGAGTCAACTTGAATGGATTAAGGAATACCTAGAGAACGGTAAAGCATTAATTTTGGGTGTGTCTATGAGGGTGCTTCCAGAGGAGACTGGCTTGTGAGTTGGTCGACTGAGTGGGGAAGATCCTCTCTCAATGTGAGCAGGCACCATCCAATCAGCTGGGGGCCCAGAACAAAAAGGCACAGAAAAGGATTTTCTTCTCTCTTGGAGCTGGGACACTTTTCTCCTCCTGCCCTTGGACATTAGTACCCTAGGCTCTCCAGCCTTGAGATTCCAGGACTTACACCAGTGACCCCACCTCCACCCTGGGTTCTCAGTTCTCTAGGTATTCCTTAATCCAGTCAAGTTGACCCCCAAAATTAAGCATCACACATTCCAAGTTTCTCAGGCTTTTGGACATGGACTGAGCCATTCTGCCAGCATCCCAGGGTCTCCAGCTTGCACACAGCCTGTCGTGGGACTTCTCAGCCTCTAGAATCATGTGATCTAATTCCCCTAATGAATCCCCTCTCATCTATCTGTCTGTCTATCTATCCATCTATCTATCTATCTCCTATTGGTTCTGTCTCTCTGGAGAACCCTGACTAATATATAAAGCTACATTGAGAGATGTTGGTACTTTCAAGTTCCGTGAACTTCCAGGAAGGAAGTACTAATATGTACTCTCAGCAGTAATATATAGGAGTAACAATTTGAGAGGGGAAACATATTCCATCCTTCTTATTTAATTTAATTTAAATGAATCCCCTCTCATCTATCTGTCTGTCTATCTATCCATCTATCTATCTATCTCCTATTGGTTCTGTCTCTCTGGAGAACCCTGACTAATATATAAAGCTACATTGAGAGATGTTGGTACTTTCAAGTTCCGTGAACTTCCAGGAAGGAAGTACTAATATGTACTCTCAGCAGTAATATATAGGAGTAACAATTTGAGAGGGGAAACATATTCCATCCTTCTTATTTAATTTTAATTTTATTTATTTTATTATGTAATATATTCATATAGTTCAAAATATAAAAGTATCCCACCCCTTCCCTGGCACACTTTGAATTGCATGGTCATTATGCCATCTTGGTCTCCACTACCTACTCAGCCTAGAGAATGTGGAGGCTTCTCTCTCATTCCAAATACTTCTTTCCTTGGGGGATAAAAGTCTGATGGTGCACCTCAGGCGTAATCGTAGTTATGTTCTTCACTGCCTTCACTTGTGGACTTGGGGCAAGTGGACTAATAGTAGTTATGTTCTTCATTACTGTCGCTTGTGGACTTAGGGCAAGGGCTGCTCCTCTGCTGTGTTTCCTGGAGGTGAGTTTGTGAGGGCTCCCTACACCTGTAAACAAGTACCAGGGAGTCACTGGGGAGCTGGGAACACTCTGGAAGATCCAGAGGCCTTTCTTGCCAGAATAAATCAGAAGGCCCACCCTTCCCCTTAACTGTCTGTGGGGGTGAGTGGGTTTTCCTGCTTATACTACTGTTACTTCTCTATGCCTTGGTTGTGTCAGCAAATGGAAGTCTGGGATAAAGAAAGAACAACTTGGGGGGAAATCAGCCACTGGGTGTAGCTCCTCATAGACCCATAGAGCTAGACCCATCCTTTGGGGACCTCAGCTCCTGGCCTACACCCACATGTCTCCACTCCTGTCAGGATGAAAGTGCTTTATCTATTCACTCTTACTTATCTTGTTGTTCACAGCTGAGATGAGAACTCATCTGGACATCTTCCTCCAATTCTAAACTCCTGAGAGAGATGTTCTGACAGCACCTACCCTCCCTCTACCATATGGTAATATTTTGTTGTCTGTCTCCCCACTGCCCCCAAACTGGAAGCTCTGGGGGTAAGCAGATTGTTTGCCTCCTTCATTGGTGTAGTCTCAAAGCCTAGAACAGTGCATAACACAGAGTGGGCACTTAAGAAATATTGAGTGAATTGTACTTGAAAACTGAATGTCCTGTTAAAGTGTTTGTAAAATAACAATTTCATTGAGAAATATAATTCACCCTTTTAAAGTGTATAATTCAGTGGTTTTTAGTATATTCAAAGAGTTCAACCATCACCACTATTTAATTTTAGAGCACTTTTATCACCATAAAAAGAAACCTATACCCATTAGCAAATCACCATCCCTCCCCCCTCCTAGCCCCTGGCAACCATAATCTACCTTCTGTCTCTATGGACTTGCCTATTCTGGACATTTCACATAAATGGAATCATACAATATGTGGCTGGCTTCCTTCACTTGGCATATTTTTAAGATTCACCCATGTTGTAATAAGTATTGATACTTCATTGCTTTTTATGGTTGAATGATACTCCATTCTATGGATATATCACATTTTGTTTATATAAAGTGTTTTTCACATTTTTTTGCTTGTTTCTCTGTTTGTTTGTTTTTTTTTTAAAGATGACCGGTAAGGGGATCTTAACCCTTGACTTGGTGTTGTCAGCACCGCGCTCTCCCAAGTGAGCTAACTGGCCATCCCTGTATAGGGATCCAAACCTGTGGCCTTGGTGTTATCAGCACCGCACTCTCTAGAGTGAGCGACAGGCCAGCCCTGAACATTATTTTAAAAGTGGTTGTGTGGGACAACCAGCCATGTACCTCCTGAGGAGATGCAATTGAAAATCCAGAGGAGAGGGGATCATATTAAATTATGCCACAAAATACAATAAATCCAATCCAGAATGTGACACAATAAATGTATTATTTATTTAACAAATAGAGGGCATTTTAAACGTGTGTGTGTAGTGGTGGTAGTGGTGGGGCTGTCATAGAGAGATGGAAGAGACAAACCAACCAAATGTAATCTGTGGATTGTGTTCAGATCCTGATTTTAAAACCAACTGCAAAGACAGTTTGGGGACAATTAGGGAAAATTGAACACAGACTTGTCATTAGGTGATGTCAAGGAATTAGTGTTCATTTTGCTGGTATAAAAAATAGTATTGTGTGTGTGTGTGTGTGTTTTCCAGGGAAATTACAAGGAGTTATGATTTTTGCAATTTGCTCTAAAATACTTAAAAAAAATAAAAAGTCCTACAAGTTAAGAAAGGTTTCAGTGTGCAAATGTTTGTTTTTGTGAATTTCAGAATGGGGCCATGAAAGTGATTCAGAGAAGTGTACTCTGGCCCCATAAGGGAGAGTAAAGCAGGCTGGGAGCAGAAGTATGCAAGCCCTTGTGAATCCTTTACTTAAACTGGACAGGGCTTTCCTACTCTGAGACCAAGGGACCTGGGAGTCAAGGCAGTGAAAGTCAGCCTTCTGGAAGGAGGTAACAGAGGCAGAAGAATGCCTGCAAGGGCCAGGGCTAAGCAACACACCTTCTGGGAGAGTAAACACAAGTACCTGAGGTAATCAAGGTAACTCCCTGGTGCACTTTGCCATCTGTGCAGAAATCTGCAAAGGGCTGGAAAGGAGAAAAGGGATCTGCTTGAGAAGCCAAGAAGACAGACAAGGGGAGGAAGGGATGCAGGGTCCAAAAAGTGGTTTCCAGTGTGAGAAATACTCACCAGCTTGCAGAATTGATCTTTGGAGAGGGGGTAGGGACTGCTAAGGGTGGCCCCACTCAACCAGCTCCTGAGATGGGCAGACTAGAGAGACGCCAGCAGGAGCAGTCATCGCAGACTCTATCACTCTCCTTAGCCCAATGCCAAGGCCTTGGATAAAACTCACATCTTTACAGGGCTGGCCCGTGGCTCACTTGGGAGAGTGTGGTGCTGATAACACCAAGGCCACGGGTTCGGATCCCTATATGGGGAAGGCTGGTTAGCTCACTTGGGAGAGCGTGGTGCTGACAACACCAAGTCAGGGGTTAAGATCCTCTTACTGGTCATCTTTTGAAAGAAAAATGATATCTTTACTATATCAAGACTTTCTTTCCAAGTATATAGTATATACTTCCATTTATTAAGATTTAGGTTTTCTTTAATATCTTCCAATAAAATTTTATCATTCTCTCTGCAAAAGGGTTGCACAGCCATTGTTAAATTTATTCCTAAGTACTTTATATTTTTGTTGCTATTGCAAATGGTATATTTTGTATTAAAATTTTTATTGAGGTGTACAATAAAATACACAAATCAAGTTACAGCTTGATCTTTACATGTAACCAAATGGCACAATTTTCTAAAGTTGCACTTTCTTTTTTTTTTTTTTAAAGATGACCGGTAAGGGGATCTTAACCCTTGACTTGGTGTTGTCAGCACCACGCTCAGCCAGTGAGCCAACCGGCCATCCCTATATGGGATCCGAACCCGTGGCCTTGGTGTTATCAGCACCGCACTCTCCCAAGTGAGCCACGGGCCGGCCCTTAAGGTTGCACTTTCTAACTGGTGTTGCTGACGATAGAAATGCAACTCATTTTGTATACTGAGGTTTTTTTAATACTGATTTTGTACCCAGCTGTCTTGTGGAACTCATTTATCAATTCTATCTGAATTTTCTTTTAGGGTTGCTAAACATGCAATCATTTCATCTGCAAATACTGACATTCTTGTTTCTTTCAAATCTTTATATGTTTGTTGTTGCTGTTTATTGGACTGGCTAAAACTTCCATTATTGTGTTGATGAGGATTATTGAAAGCAGGCAACTTTGCCTTGTTTCTCATCTTAACGGAAATGCTTTCAACACTTTTCACCATCGTGATTATGTGTGTTATAAGATTTTTGAAGATGTCCTTCATCCAGTTATGAGGTTTTTGTTTTGTTTTGTTTTGTTTTTTTGGTGACTGGCTGGTTATGGGGATCTGAACTTTTAACCTTGGTGTTATAAGGCTGTGCTTTAACCAACTGAGCCAACCAGCCAGCCTGTTTCTTTCTTTTATGTCAATGAATGTTGAATATTTTGAGTGGTTTTTCTACATCATTTGAGATGAATAAAAATTTCCTCCTTTAATCAGCTAATGGGTCCATATTTCTCTAACATTTGTGTTTTAACTTTGACAAAAGTGTTTTGCTATACATTTCTTCCCAGGTTTCCCTTGTCAGCTCTCCTGCTCTACCCACCCATTAAGTGTTGGTCTTTTCGTTTCCTCTTTCACTTCTCTTCTTACTATCTTCTCTTTAAGCTCCTGTTTTGGGGAGTTTTCTTACGATATAAAAGGTTGAAGGCTGGCAGCATTGTTTTCAGACCCTGTGTCTCTCCAGTCTGCTTCCCTCCACAAGCCGGTTTGAATCCAAGTTAAAACACCGGATTAGAAAACAGGTAGCTTGGGTTCCAGTCCTGCCAGTCTCCAACTGTGCACCAAGCCCCTGAGCAGAACCTTTATTTCCCTACCTTTCAGTCTCATAAATAAAATCCCTACCTTGCCTACTACTCTCAGGATTGGATGGAAACTCAGATGAATAAATGTGGTAGAACCACTCTGCAAACCAGCATATTATTTACAAGGAAGGGACTGTTTTTTTTACTAAGATTGTTAGAAGCAATGTGGAATAACAGAAATAGCTAGGATTTTGAAGCTAATGGAAATCTAGATATACTCCCAACCAGCAGTGTGACGTTGTACCTGTTAACCTTCCCAATCCTGTCTCCTTCATCTACCTTGCAGATAAGATATGCAAAGCTCTTGGTACATAGTAAGAGGTCATGGAATTTTTGTGATTGTTAAACGAGATAATGCACATGCCCAGTCTGAAAAGCAGAACACACGTACGCCATAAACGGAAGCAGTAAACACTCTGGGTTTACTGAGTCTCTGAAGGCCCTAAACCAGTTCCCCAGGCGCGTAGGAGATGGGATAAGAAAAGGGACTGAAGTGAAAAATCCTCCCCTGAGCCTCGAATCCCCACCGTCGGGCTTCTACGGGGTGCCCAGTTGCACCCAAGGTCCCTAAATCTGGTGAGAAATGGCAAAATGACTGGAGAATGGGCAGATCCGGCCACCCTCACAATCCGCCTGAAGGTTCCAGCCCCCACTTCCGGGACCAGTTCAAATTCGACCAGGAGGATCCGCACTGGAGCTCCAATCACGTCGATCCAGTTGTGGCTGAGTGCTCTCCCTACTGCAATCGCTAGGGGGCGCTCGTCATGCTCCCCAGCCCGCACGGGTCCTCGTTTGCGCACGCGTAATTCCTTTCCTCCAACGACCCAGCCCCGCCTCCTCCGCCCCCCACAGCAGCTACGTTCGGCCAGTTATGTTCGTGCGGCGTCTTCTGCGCAGTTTCTGACGTAGCGAGCGGCGGCGGGGAGTCGAGCGGAAGTCCAGCGCGATTGCTGCTAAAGGAAGGGAGGTGAGGGAAAAAGTGGGGCCGGAAGTGGGGTTAATCCGCCTACCTCCCGGGAGCCGGGCGGGCGGGTGTGGCCTCGGGAGGCGGAGGGCGCTGCGATTGGCCCTCGGCTGTGGCGACGGCGACGATTGGCCCCGGCGTGCGGAGAGAGGTGAGACTGGGTGGTGGCCGTTGGAATTCAAAAGTGGCGGGTGTGGCGCGGGCTGCTAGCTGACGGAGTCGGTCGCGCGCGTGTTCTGCGTCGCGGGCGGGTGAAAGAACACGAGTGGGAGCCCCGGCACCGTGTCTTCTTCCATTGCGAGCCCCCGGCGTGTGTGGGACGGAGGTGGACATGGAGCCGCAGGTGAGTAGGGGCTGGCGCGGGTCACCCGCCCCGGGCGCGGGGACAGCGGCTGGCCGCCCTGATGCTGTCGAGCCCCCGGCTCCCGACCGGCCTTGGTCATGTCTGCCTGGAGGGTGAAGGTCCGTGCACCCTCGCAGCAGTGGAAAGGAGTGGAGGAGGGAGTGAAGATTGAGGGTAGCAGCCCCAGAAGGTCGAGAGGATGTCTGTCTGCCCTCCCCCAGCTTCAAGTCTCCGGAGGCCACTCCTCACCGTCATGTCTCCAGGATTTCCCATTTCGAATTCTCAGGCTTGTCTTGACACGGTTCCGCCTCTCCATTCCTACTCAAGATTGCACTTGTGAGAGGATCTCTACCTTTGAGGAAATGGTGTCTGATGTCCCTGCTGATGACCTTTTGTGTTGTCTCCTCTCCTCATTGCTGCTGCTTCGGGAGTGGGGTAAACTGGGCTGAATGGACTCCTCATTCTCTCTCCTTACCCATGTTTTGCAGAAATTCCTGCCCAATGGGACTGGTTGACTTAGTTTCTTTTCTTATGAGTGCCCTGCTGCACCCCACAACCATCTGCAGCTTCCCCTCTCCAGTGGAGAGATATGTACGTGTGTGACAGCAAGAGTGTATTGACCTCTGGCGCAAGAAAAGGTGTCCTGCCTGAATCCTTTGTTTACTAGTTATTTTCACATTCAGATTTACCCCAAAGTCAGGATTCAGCTTGAAGAGATATTCTTTGTATTCTGGCAACTTATTCATCAAAAAAATAAACTGAGCACCTACTATGTGCCATGCACAGTTGTAGGTACTTAGGATGCAGCAGCAAACAAGACAAATCCCTGCCATCATGGAACTGCCATTCTATGGAGAGAGAGAGACAGTAAACATAATAAATAATCCTATTAGAAGGTGATGAGTGCAATGGAGAAAAGGAAAAATTCAAGCAGGTTAAGAGGAGGGAAGAGAGACCAATTGGCAGGACAGAGTATTAAATTAGGGTGGTCTCAGTAAACCCCATTGAGAAGGTGAGAGTTGAATAAAGACTTGAAGGAAGTGAGGGAGATAGACAAGTGGATATTAAGGAAAGAGCATTATGAACAGTGGGAATCTACCAGAGCAAAGAGTCCCCAGAGAGCTGTCTAGCAAGGAGGCCAGTGTGGTTGGAGTGAAGTAAGGGGAAAGTTGTGGGAAATGAAGTCAGGTAATGGGAAGTGGGGTTGCTGATCACAGTTTGCTTCTTGTAGGGGCCATTGTGAGAACTTTAACTTTTATTCTGAGTGAAATGGGAAATCAGTGGACAGTTTTCAGCAGAGAGATAAGATCTTACATTTTAAGAGGATCACTTTGCTGCATTGAGATTAGACTATAAGGGGGCAAAGAAAAACAAGGACTGTTAGGAGAGCAACAGATTTCCTCAACCTTGACACTATTAACATTTTATTATGGGGGGCTGTCCTTTTCATTGTTGGATGCTTAGCAACATCCCACGTCTCCAACCACTAGATGCCAGTAGCAACCGCCTGCCTAGTCATGACAATCAAAAATGTCTTCAGATGTTGTCAAATGTCATCTAAGGGGCAAAATCACCCCCTAGTTGAGAACTGCTGTAGTATGATAATCTAAATAATTCTAATAGGGTTATTAGATAATGGTGACTTGGATCAGGGTGGTAGCAGTGGAAGAAATAGAAACAAGTGGTCAGATTTTGGATATATTTTGAAGGTGGAATCAGCCATGCTTTGCTGACAGATGACATGTGGTGTGTAAGATAAAGAGATGTCTCAGGATTTATTGGCTTGAGCAACTGGAAGATGGATCAACTGAGATGGAGAAAGCTGCAAAAGGAGCAAGTTCAAAAGGGGTTGGACATCAACAGGTCAGTTATTAGACCTCCAAGTGGAAATGTTGAGGAGGTAGTTCAATATAAGTTGAGGAGTGAGATCTAGGCTGGAGATAGAAATTTGGGTATTTAGGGGCCGGCCCCGTGGCGCACTGCTACAGTGCGCCACTTGGGAGCGCGGCGGCGCTCCCGCCGAGGGTTCGGATCCCACATACAGACCGGCCGCTCACTGGCTGAGCG